>NC_091124.1:90020000-90235000 GCF_040183065.1 Periplaneta americana | reverse complement strand
ATGATAGGTAGGTAATTGTGATGGGTTCAGCCCCTCCGGCATTCCGAATACAGGGCAGAAGGTTAGATTTCTTGTATTAATTAGAGCCATTGTTTTTATTTAAATACCCTGCAACGTAAGAATGAATTTTTATTAATTATATTAATTATATCTAAGAGTTTTGTGATTATTCCCAATTTTCTTATAAATTGAGGCTTCTGTGACACTTCAAGATGAAACAACATGGGACCAAAAATATGCAGAGTCTTTTAACATGTATTTTTAAGTATTTTCTTGGTATTCTGTTCAGATTAAACCACTGGAGAATATTCTCTTACTAAAAAATCTGAACCTCCAAATTTTGTAAAAATTTCAAAATATGGTGCTCTTGGGGCACCTCTAAATATTAAGCTAGAGAAAAAAAATTGCACTGTTCTTTATGATATCAAACAACAACTTTTCACTGGTATTACATTTTGATTCCATAAACTTCATATTTTCACTGCACCCTACTATACCGTATATCTCGATTATGACACTCGTCTATAACAACACAATTTTTCAAGTCCTTTGGATGACGTAATAGTGGAGTTCTACTCTACATCTAATTGGTTTCAATATTGTTACACTGATACTTATAAATAAATAAATAAATAAATAAATAAATAAATAAATAAATAAATAAATAAATAATAAAAATGTTATGTTTTCCCTTCATCTTTGTTATAGGCTTATGATCAATTTTATTAAACTAATTTAGTATGTGGAGGACTTAGAGGAGGTGAGTCTCAGATTTCGGTCTATCTTTCTGGGGGTCTTCAGAACATTTTAAAATATGTAGGGCTACTATCAGTATCTCTTTTGTCTTTTTACTTTCGCTCATTTGGCAGTATCTTGCATGTGACAAATTATATTGCTTTCTTCACTTAGATCTTCGTTGTGCACTCTGTAACAAAGAATTTTGCAGTGTTTCTTTTTTTTATCTCATGTGCTGGGACAAATTATTCCGTTTTTGTTGCCTGCCTTACATTTCACAGAGTAAAACACAACGAGCTGGTAAAACATTACATAAATTAAAATTCAATTCTTGCTGGCATTCATTGCCCGGATGTTTAGGCATTTATAACAGTTAAAATAGGCAGGCAAAAAAAGGGAATAAAACGTAAAAAAAGGCACATTAATCTTTGAAAAAGGCATTATACATTTTAAAAAGGCGTAATATATTTTAGCAATAAATTTAAACTATATCACCATAACTCATATATTTACTTCGTAGGTGACACATGTTGACTTATAAAATATTTTTTTTCGTGATTGTATTTTCACAAACCTTACATAACAAAAATGTTCCATCGGTTGAAGACACATGGGCACCAAATTCACTAACGTAAGCATGAAGTTTACTTTTCAGTGGTTTACTGAATTTAGGCATTCTAGCTAACCGATCTTATACCTTCTTCACCCGACTATAACTGACTGTTCCTCACTCAAATTTCTTTCTCCTACAATAATAAACACGTGTAGCACAAAATTGTAACAGTAAAATTTGAAAATATGAAAGCAACAATTGGAAATGCTACGTGACAACTTCTATTAGAACGAGCTTAATATTTAAAATTATAAAGCTGATGTTGTTATCGTGATGACATGACAATATTATGTTTGTAACTGTGGATTGTCGATCATTATTCATATTAAACCAATAGTATTAAAGCACGATTATTAGCAGATTAAGCACCGAAATAAATTACTTTTATTTACTATTCTTAGTAAAGTTAGTCATTGTTTCAAATAGTTAAATTTCATACACATTACATTACAGTTAATTATGAAATTGCGAATAAACAAGAAATATTGCTTTAAAATAACAAAAAAAGGCGTTTATTAGTAAGACACACCTTAAAAAAGGCAAAATAGACAAAATAAAAATTGGCCCTATCACTTTGATTTACTGCAAATCACATTTATATATATGGAAATAATGATTTACTTCCACCCAGAAAAAAGGCATTTTGCCAAACATCCGGGCTCTACTCATCACAAATAATTAAAATGGTTAATATTTTATACTTATTGTTTCTACAATTCACGGCCAATACCAATGGAATTCTGTTACTCTGGATAACACATCGAGTTTTCAAGGTTTAATTTTGTTTGTGGTCAGCTGTGGATTTCATTGTAACTGTGCATTTGACATCAAATTATAAAGCACATGAAAAGTAATTATAATATAGAAAAAAACGCTCGCATGTCAGTGATTAAAGCGGCTCTCTGCAAAGTTGCAGTAAACGTGCTCGATGTGACTAGTGTAAAAATGAGAACAGTCACTGCAACGAAAGGATAATGCAATTTCTTGTCCTGTATAATTTGTATAATTCCTTATGGCGCTGTGCAGCAGACAACTTCGGCAACGAAAAATGAAACTGCGAATTAATAATAGATTGAAAATTTACACTCCTAGATAATAGGCTCAAAGAAAGGCTTCAGTTACATATACGTATACGGTGCAGAATAAGTTCAACACATTATAAAAGGGCCTATTTACAAAACCAATCGTCCTTTGACTCATATTATAGTGTTTTGGGCTACAAATTCAGCAGGACTATTGTTTTCCGTCATAGCATTTACTCATTCACTGATAACCATAGGTAGAAAGTTCGTATGAAAGCAGTAGATTTCAGTTGAGTACAGCAAGGAATATAGATGCACCCGCTCCTCGCCCTGCTCACGCTCGCTATACACGATACGCAATTCACATAAAAAAAACCCATAGTGGTTTCATTCTGTGGAGCTGTATACAGTCGTGAAATAAAAAATGGTTTATTTAACGACGCTCGCAACTGCCGAGGTTATATCAGCATCGTCTTTGTGCCGGAATTTTGTTCCGCAGGAGTTCTTTTACATGCCATTAAATCTAGTGACATGAGCCTGTCGCATTTAAGCACACTTAAATATCGACCTGGGTCGGGATCGAACTATTGTATTCGTATTAATTACGCAATGTTAATATTATGCATGATTCCAAAAAAGTAAACTCATGTGTTATTAAATAATTATGCAAACAGGAGTGTGTAACACGTTTATTTCTCATGTTGACGTCTCTTGCTGCTATGCATTCGGTTGCGTTACAGTCCAAGTTCAACATCGGAATTACGATACAAACTTCCGGGCTGCCATTACAATAGAAATGAAAAACTTTCTCGAAAACAATTATGGTTTAATATTAGGTCCCACATACGAGATACACTATTAGATTCACAAAGCATTTGTTCACCTGATGATAGTATGCTTCAGTGACGTTTCGTGTCGTAGAACGATTATTTTTCAGACTACAAATATTGTTTTTTTTTTCTGAACATAGAAGGAGTTTTCTTTTTATAAAATGAAAATTTTCAACTGTTATTTGTTATAATGAGGCTAGAATCATAGTTTGTTGTATACGTACTGTGTACGTTATTTTTATATGTATCGGTAAATTATTTTAGATTGGGTTTACGAAGTTTATAATTATAAATTATTGTTTTTTTTTTTAATTCGTTCATTATTTTCCTGTTACAAGTCCGTGGAGGATTGGAACACATGTTCGGTTACCACTCGACTATACATTTTGCTGACATTTCACTGACATTGAGAGTTGCGCTATTACTTTTTATTTCTGAGATATAGTTCAAACTGACACAACTTAACAGTTTTGGTACCAACTTCCTAGCTCTACTGATAACATATAAAGAGTAAAGGGGAACATCTTGATAAGTCACGTTTTACTGTATTTACAGGACAGCAAGTTAAAAGTTTCAAGACCCGTTATATTCTGTTGTCCTTGGGTTATTCTTGAAATATCTTAGGGCTAATGAGGTTGTTATTCTCTACAGTGAAACTACACAAATCTACACTACTTGAGCGATTACATGACGTCAAAAAAATAAAATCAATCATTTTGGACTTATCATGTTCTTCTCTTGTGTTGTACATATTATGTTGTGTTTGTTATTTCTTAAGATAATTTATTAGATCAATTATTCTTCTGTTAAAGTTTCTCTAGTAATTAATAAAAACATTATTTCTGGCACTGAAAATTTGCGTTGCTTCCCAGACGTATATATCAATATATATATATATATATATATATATATATATATATATATATTTAGATTTATATCTTGCTCCCTATAACATAGTTCTAGTAAACTTATATTAAATTAATTCTCATCATTTTAACCAAGTAGCTATCTCAACTTAATTATAATTATTTACATATTGCATATAGACTGAATTGAATTAAATTAGCTCGTAAATTAAGTTATTACTTTTTCATATAGGTTTTATCTCAATTAAAATAAACATGTACTAGTCGTTAAAACTTAACTGAAGAATATTGCTGGAGAATTTTTAAGTGTATTGTAAATATTCATAATTTAAATATGTATGTAACTATTATATTAAGGCTGGTTGAGTGGAAGAGAAGGCCTTATGGCCTTAACTCTGACAGCGAAAATAAAACATTCTATATACAGGGTTGAAGGTAAGGTAGTACATTAATTGTAGGATGTGATTCCTTGAAATATAACGAACAAATAGTATAATACCATTTTGCTCGTTTTTGCGAGGTTTTTGAAGAAATACTTATATGTCGACATTTCGATCGCGAATTTTACGAATACTGTTTAAAATATGATTTAATTTCTTGTATAACATCGAAGAGAACGTTTATTATGTTCACGTTGCAGCAGTATTTTAATTAGAAAATTCACAGATTTCGAATTAATCGATTGAAGAAACATTGGAAACATTGATTGTCGGGTCACGTACACAATCTGGCATCGCTGTCCGGACGGCAGACAGTTCGCCTAGTACTTGCAACTGATCAGCTGTTGTGATGTTTACATTGCATTAGTGTGCAGTTGGACGTACAGCGATATAATTTAGTTTATTTCAAAACTGCGAGATGCCAGAGTTCACAAATCATGAGTACTTAGACATGATCCAGGCCGCGGAAGAAATTCGGAACAGTGAAGGCTACTGGCCAGAGTTCGTCATAATTGGACTAGAAGATGTGAAACCTGCACGCACCCTGATGGTGGACATTTTGAACAGTACCTGTAAGATGTGAGTGGAATGTGGTTTACAGAGTTTATTATTATTTATTTCATTATTAACGCCTAGAATTAGTGATTCGTAAAACAACAAACTATAATGTTAATTACTTCTTGTTCACAATGTTACATCAGTTTTATTTTTCCATTAATTGTAACTGAAACTTCAATCCTAAGTGTTTTCACTAATTTGGACATAATTTCCTGATTTTCACGTTATTTCTTGTTACTGCTGTACGTATTTCTTGCTTACATTAAAATTATTACGTCATACTTAGTATTTAATTGTTAGTTTATTGCATTGTAAGTTGATAATTCTGCATTTATTGTTGTACTGCGTCCGGACACGAGCTACAGTATTTTGTTCATTCGGGTTATTAATTTACATTTTTTGACAATAAATTACACAAACTAAACAATTAACAGTTACGTCTCTATCCGGAGTTTACGTAGGTCATTTTGTGCAAAGATTTATCCCCAGATTAGCTCTCGAAGTATTGCACCGAAGCTCAGTACATGGGCCGTTCAGAGCGGGTGGTGTAAGTCAAAAATGGGTAATGAGGGTTGAAATAAAAATTCTGTAAAATACAGCGCAAAGTAGCAATTAATATTCACTTTATTTAAATTATTAATAGTCGGTGGGTAGCACGAAGGACATATTAATTGCTAGTTTGCGCTGTATTTTACAGAATTTTTACTTTAAACCTCACTACCCAATTTTGACTTACACCACTTCTGCTCTGAACGGATCATTTGTTTGCTGCCGTCCTCTCCTCACCTGCTGCAAGATACACGGTGAAAGGTAGTTGAACTTAACCCACCCCCTTCAAGTCGCTGACCGCTTGGGTGTGGGGTGCTACTTATGCGGCGTTGAGACATCTTGCAATTGCCGTCAGCGCTTTCGAAACACTTGTAATTATCTCACTATCCGTAAGTTCTATAATTTTTTTATTTGACAAAACTTAATCTAAATATTGAGTTCTATGGCTTCTGTCAATTAATGTACTACCTTACCTTCCACCCTGCATATCTAGTGGGATGCTTAAAAATTGTACAGGTTTCCTTAATGTCAGCAAAAATTTTTGGCACTAAGTTTATATAACTCTATTTTATCTCATAAATATGCACATAAATTACGAAATGAATTTTAAATCTGTTAAAATGTTCACTGTATTTTTCCAAAGGCCAGTTGTGTAATGTGTTAAAATACAAACTGATCAACGTATATAATAAAAAATACTTGGAATTCACAATGCACCATTATTTAACTTATTATAAATAATTGTGGTAATTATGTTGAGTTTTTTTACGAGGTCTTCTCACTATAATACAGTATGTTCACTACATTACACTTGCCTGTTTAATGCTGTAACGTGGGCGTTTTGATTTAAAACAAGTGAATGTATGTGAACACGACTCGAGGGTACGCTGACGGCACTAGTTAGCAAGTTTGTGGGTTCGAAATCCACCTGAGGTTGGATGTTTGTATGCGGTGTTTGTCAGGCGTATTCCATCACTGTAACATCTCTGAGGACCCCAGGCTAGCCACAAGCGTAGCTGTCGTGTTCGCTGATCTGGTAATTAGAGAAAAGAGCCATCCCGTGGCTTCATGGGAACAAACGGTGCATATCCTCACTTTCCCGGAGTCCCATATCGGCCGGTGATCTCTTCGTAAGACATATCAGCTCAGTGTAATTAATTGCTAGAGTTAATTACATTAATGAAACATCTCAAATTTTCAGATTAAACTTACAGCTTCGTGTAAAATTAACTTTTTCAGTATCATCACTACCATTACCACGACTATCATCATCATCATCATCATCATCATCATCATCATCATCATCATCATCATCAGCAGCAGCAGCAGCAGCAGCAGCAGTAGCAACAGCTGGAGTAATGGCAGCAACATACGTTTGTCCTTTGCATTCACATTGGAATTATAATTAATCATTTATTTAATTAATTAGTTTATTTATTTATTTATTTATTTACCGCCACTTACGGAGCTTATTTTCGAAGATATTCTAAGCAAAAAATGTCATATAGGAGTGTGTCCCAATCTCAATATTTTCAGAGTTACATCAATTTGAAATTGTTTGTAAAATACCTTTATTCTTGACTTTTAAGGGTAAAAGAATATTACAGATAAAGAAGGAACTATTCAGGAGTATGATTTCCCTAATTAGTTAGTATTCTGAAGCAAAAAATGTGTTGTGAATTCCATAGTTGCTCCGTACAGAATTTTTTTTTTTTTCGATTTTTAACTACAAAATTACATTTTCCTTACGCATTTATCACAACAATTGTTACAAATCATACCACTCTTGTAAATTCTTCAAGACTGTACAATAGGATGTATAGTAAAGAATCAAGTTTCTAAAGACGTATGATTTGTAACAATTTTTTTAAAAGTGCGTAACAATAATGTAATTAGTAAAAAAATTGAAAAACAAAATCTGTAAAAAGCAATTAACAACATTCATTTTTAGCTTCAGAACACTAGCCAATTAAAGAAATGATACTTCTGAATAGTTCATTCTCTATTTGTAATATTCTTCTACCCTTAGAACTAGAGAAAAAGGGTATTTTATTTAAAACTTCAAATTAGTGTAACACCAGTAGCATATTTGAAAGAATTCTTATCGCTAGAAACAGAGACAACAGGCACAAATTTTCCTTGGAGAACATCCGACACATGTATTGCAGTTCACTCCTTTTTCTAAATGTAGAAACGAACACACAAACTTCTAAAAATATTGTAATTATACTTAGATCCAATGCTACATTTTACGAGGCGCATCCAGAAAGTAAGTTTCCCGATTTTTTCCCTTGAAAATAAACGTAATTAGCCGTGTCAATTGCGCATGCGTAACAGATATATGACGTATCAATCATATGCCAGCCGAACAGGTCCCGCCTGGTGCCAGTAGCGTGGCAGCAGTGGTCCGAAGTGGAAGCTCTTATTCCTTCTCCCGCCGCCTGCGAGGTTCGGTCGGTGATAAAGTTCTTTAATGCACAAAGCATTGCGCCAATTGAAATTCATCGGCAGCTCTGTCACGTCTATGGGCCGAACATCATGAGTAATAGATGGTGCGTCGCTGGTATAGGCATTTTTCCGAAGGTCGTCAAAGTGTCCATGATGAAGAGCGCAGTGGGCGACCGTCCCTCATCAATGATGATCATGTTGAGCTGATGCGGCAGTGCATCTTGGAGAACCGTCGCTTCACGATTACGGAGCTGAGCAGCTATTTTCCGCAGATATCGCGATCCTTGTTGCATGAGATTGTCACTAAGCACCTGCTGTTCAAAAACGTGTGTGCCAGGTGGGTGCCAAAAAACCTGACAGACGAACACAAAATGCAACGTTTAGGAGCAGCGCTGACATTTCTGCAACGGTATCACGATGACGGCGACGAGTTCCTCGACAGGATCGTCACGGGCGATGAGACTTGGATTTCGCACTTCACCCCGCATACCAAGCAGCAGTCAATGCATTGGCGGCATAGTGGATCTCCGGTCAGGACGAAATTCAAACAGACGCTGTCGGTACGGAAAGTGATGTGCACGGTGTTCTGGGACAGGAAGGGCATTCTGCTCATTGACTTCCTTCCAAGAGGTGAAACAGTGAACGCTGACAGTTACTGTGAAACACTGCGAAAACTGCGACGTGTCATTCAAAACAAGAGGCGTGGAATGCTTACTGCAAGTGTTGTGCTCCTCCATGACAATGCTCGTCCACATACGGCTCGGCGCACAGCAGCTGTTTTGACGGAATTTGGCTGGGAGTTGTTTGATCACCCACCCTACAGTCCTGATCTTGCTCCCAGCGATTTTCACGTTTTCTTGCACCTCAAGAAATTCCTGTCCTCCGGTGAGCGTTTTGGCAACGACGAAGAGCTGAAGACGTCTGTCACACGCTGGTTCCATTCACAGGCGGCAGAATCCTACGACAGAGGGATACAAAAGTTGATCCCACGATACGACAAGTGTCTCAATTCTGATGGTGGCTATGTTAAAAAATAGCTGAAACATTGCTGTACCTGTTGCCAATAAATGTTTTTCTGAAAGTGTGTACTTAAAAAAAAATAGGGAAACTTACTTTCTGGATGCGCTTGGTACAATTTAAGTAGGTACATGTTTTTGAGCATAATTTATGTGTTTAAGGGTATAGTTGCATGCATATTACAACAGTTTTTAAAGCATAAAGTTCCTAACACTGTGCCATAATGTACAATCACGAGCTTGGAATTGTGAACTATTCGCTTATAATTTTGAATTATTTGAGCATGGCTTGATAACCTTCTTAATTGAGACCGCGGTGATTATTGTGTGTTGAGAGCAGCGTGTGATAACTAAATTTTCGGTTGCAGACGTACTGGGAAAAGGATTGAAGGCCTGGCATTAATGTTGTACGTCTGTGTTTGAAGTAATTTCCGGCATGTGCACGTCGGAGCTCCTAGTAACGCACCCTTTTCTACCACCGGATCCCTGAAACTGCCGCAGTTCTACAAATAAAAGAACTGTGGTTTCCAGACTCGTCATAAGTTTTTTGTTCCATGTTTTGTAACTCAATTAACTTAAAGTTTAGATTTAATCAAAATGCATAATTTAATTTCTACAATCACATGTCTGCACATGCGTTTCTTAAGCAAGCGTAAAGACATTTAGAGGTGTATTGAAAATGTCGTAGGGCTGTTCCAGACATTCCAAGTTATAGTCCCGTGGCTCTAATTTCCAGCAGCCAATCACGTTGCAGGTCGGCTACATTTAAACGTGTGCGTCTTGCGATTCGCTGATGAAGACGTTATGCATTTCCTAAGGCTGGATAAATACTTAATATAATCGTCCGCCATTTTGGCTCTTTCGTTGATGTTCGCAGATAGTACACGAGGACATTATTTGCCGCTCAATTATTTGCTGAATTACAGTGCGTTTGATTTATTATCATAGGAGCTACGACATGATAATGTTTAACGGTGTAGCAAATAGATTCCTCGTCTGGTAGCTCGGCAACGAAAGAACAAAAATGGCGAACGATACTACCTACCTAACTTTATAGAGCCTTGACTTCCTAAGACGTAAGCAAAGAGGAGGAGTCACGCCGGGAATAACAGCGTCGCGACTATTTAATAATTATAATGAACTTCACAATAAAATTCATATATTTAAGCTACAGTATTAGGCACAAGTCATGTTACATAAAAAAAAACTATCCATTTTTTTCTTTCTTTCTTTTTTGCAGTGATGAAGTCAATTTTTACATTAATGGCAAAGTCAGTAAATGAAACTGGCAGTGTCTACACGTGTGGAGTAACGGCTAGCGCGTCTAGCCGCGAACCAGGTGGCCCGTGTTCGAATCCCGGTCGGAGCAAGTTATCTGTTTGAGATTTTTTCCGGGGTTTTCCCTCAATCCAATATGAGCAAATGCTGTGTAACCCCGGACTCATATCACCATCATTATCACCTTCATTTCATTCAGACGCTAAATAACCTAAGATATTGATACAGAGTCATAAAATAACGTACTAAAAATTGGCAGTATTGGAGTGATATCAATTTCAGATTGATGGCCATGGAACAGGGAAGTTAGCCACCGGTGTAGCTCAGTCGGCTAATGCGCTTGCCTGCCGATCCGGAGTTGCATTCGGGCGCGGGTTCAATTCCCGTTTCAACTTATTAATTGGTAGGGTTTTTTTCGAGTTTTTCCCCAACTATAGGGCAAATATCAGATAATGTATGGCGAATCCTTGGCCTCATCTCGCCAAATATCTCGCTATCACAAATCCCATCCACGACGCTAAATAACCTTATAGTTGATACAGCGTCGTTAAATAACCAGGTAGAAAAATGACAGGGAAGTTGATGGTTTGGTGTGGCATATGGAGAACAACTGTTACTTGGCCTTTTTTCGTAGAAGGTAATTTCACAGCTCAAAGGTACAAGGAAGTGCTTGAAGAGAGAGTTTTTCTGAACATCCTGACTTAACAAGGGAATTTTCCGGACATGTTTCAACAAGACGGTGCCCTACTTCATTAGGGTCACCAAATTCGTTCGTGGTTGTAGGAAGAGTTTCCAGGAGGGTGGATAGGTCGTCGAGGTCACGTTGAATTTCCACCACGATCGCCAGACCTAACAGTCCTGGATTTTTTTTTACACTTATGGGGACACTTAAGGCCATCGTGTACGCTGAGAAAATTCACAGCATGGATCACTTCAAAGAAACTATCACATAAGACATGTCACAAAAAAGAACTACACTAACGCAAGATTTGTGCAACTGGGAGCATCGAATTGAGGCATGCTCTCAAGCAAGTGGTTCTCATTTTGAATATACTGCAACTGTCCCTATGTAACCGACTTCTGGCTCACTCTATGGGCCGTATTCATAGACATTTTTAGCGCGGGCTTTCGGTGGATGATCAGCGTTTTTCGTATTCATAAACCAGTGTTAGCGATAGGATATGATTTGAATTCTGTACTAGTAACCAGTGGATAGCCGGGGCTAGCTTAGTATGCTCGTAGCGCGTGCTGCGAAATGTCTATGAATAGCACCCTATGAGTTTATATGAAATCAGATAGAACTTGTACAATTGAACTGTAATAGGTAATTCGTTATGTGGACTGCTTCATTGATTTATTTTATTTTATTGGGTTATTTTACGACGCTGTATCAACATCTAGGTTATTTAGCGTCTGAATGAAATGAAGGTGGTAATGCCGGTGAAATGAGTCCGGGGTCCAGCACCGAAAGTTACCCAGCATTTGCTCGTATTGGGTTGAGGGAAAACCTCGGAAAAAACCTCAACCAGGTAACTTGCCCCGACCGGGATTCGAACCTGGGCCACCTGGTTTCGCAGCCAGACGCGCTGACCGTTACTCCACAGGTGTGGACTACTTCATTGATATAACTCCTTTTCTTATATAAAAAAGAGGAAATATTTATAACCGATTCCGAAAAGAATATACTTTGTATATCTTAATCCCAAAACTTCAATTAATCATAAGTCAATTTGGCGTTGCAGAAAAGTTAATAAATTTCACAAAATTATGCGTAATGAATGAAATTCACAAAGTTAAAATTGAGAAGTTTACTTCAAACTATGGAGTCGATGGAGGAAACTCGCTCTCACTAGCTGTATTCAGTCAAACAGATAGCAGTACAAATTACGGACTACAGCCACAAAACAAAACCAACATATTAACATATGCAGATGATGCAATCTTACTTCGAGAAACAATGGAATAAATCAGAGCTTTAACGAAAGAGTTATACAAGTACATGAAAGACATTGGTCTGCAAATAGAGAATGAAGACACTAAATATTTAAAAATATCGCACCCGAACATCCCACTTAATCGTCTACAATTTGATTCATATAGGCTATGTTTGAGGAAATAAACAATAATTTCAAATATCTGGGTTTATTGTTTACTACAAATAACAAGGTTAAGGAGGAGAACAATGCAAGAATCTAAAATACCAATAGATGTTTTTATGCTCTAATGAATCTTCTAAAAAGTAAACTATTGACTAGAAAACGCAATTTGCACATTATGTATAATGATTCCAACCAACCATAACTAAGACTAGTGAGACATGAACCCTAGGCATAAACGAAGAACAGAAGGTTAGAAGGATTCAAGGAAAATATTAAGGAAGATTTTTGGAGTAATAATTGATCCTCTAACACAGTCATGTCAATTGATGTACAGAGGCGCAAGCGCGCGCTTTAGAGTTCAGGAGAGCCTGAGCGCTTTACAACGGAAATGAAAGAGACAGACGAAAGAGGTAGTATATGCCGCTTGGTCGAGCTATATACAGAGATGTCCAGCACTGATTCAATGAATAAAGGGAAGAGAATTTATTAAAACTGTATCCATGTTAATTTTAGATGTCTGAGAAGTATAATTGCATTATAAGATTATAAGTTCTAATTTTAATGCTCATTTTTACAAGTTTGCTTTTTATATTCGAAAGGAATATTTTCTCTACTTTTTTTTTACAGGAAAGTGAAATTATTAGATATGTTTGTTTAGTAGCCATACAGCTACCGAAACAATGTATAAATAGTAAATATGTAATATTGAAGATAGTGTCTTGGAAAGTTTGAAAATATTCGTAAATGTTTGTAAGGAAATTAATTAAGAAAGCAACTACTGTTACATCATAAACAAAAGATATGTGCCCATGTGTTGTAAAAAGTCAGCTCTATAGCTTCAGCAGATTTCGAGAAAATAATTTAATATTCTGATGATAGGAAGTTGTGCACCAATATCACCTTAAAAGCATTATGCGTTAAGAGTTTTGTTATGTAATATTAGTTACAGTTAAAACATATACTTAAGTAACTTTGCTTTGTACTATAATATTGTTTTGATTAGTTTATTGATTACTTTTATAAGGCTTAAGATATCATCAATATAGGTTAAATTCCAGCTTACCATGCCATACTCAATCTCTCTTTTTTTTTTTTTTTTTTTTTTTTTTGGGATATAACTTTCTTCATGAATGATGTATTTCATTCACTTTATGGAATTTATGTGAATATTCCTCCTTAAATCTTTATTATGTCATTAACGTTTAACACACAACTGCAATATTAAGAAATTGGTGTAAATACTTTTGTTTTAGAAACAATATAGATAATATCAAACAGAAAGAAGCTATATAAAAATAACGATATAAATTTCACGTTCCGTTTGAAGTTTGTACACCACTGTCTTCTTAATCCAACAGGCTGCTTATTCATATACATAATTCTTCCACCTTCCATACCTAGCGCTTGTTGCCCGCGCACGACATCAAGGCCAGAAAAATGCGCTTGCTTTGACATCACTGCTCTAACACAAGATTAGAGAATAGTGAGAAATTATGAACTTTTCCAGCTGTATGGAATAAAATATTTAATTACATAAAAATGCGGACTGCAGTAATTATCTACTATACTCAGATTCCATCAGATGAAATTTTTGGCGTCTAAATGTGGTATTTTATGACTCCTAAATATGATATTGGGATAGATGTTTTTCGAACACTCCCTTTCCTCCTTCTTTTGTTCTAGCAGTTCTCTATCACCGCCGCATTTCTACCGCTCCATCATAAACACCTGGCCATGCCAACCGTCATAAATGCATAGAACTTCCTTTTCTAACACGCACTTGACCTGAAAAACAGATTATAAAACTCGAAAAGAAATTAAAGGAAGTGAGTAATTTCCAATATTCTGCGTGTCTTCTCTTACCTAATAAACAGAGCTACTTCAGATTCAGTTGTTTACTCATCGTTCAAACACACGACGCTGTCAGATAAATTAAAAGAAAATAAAGGGGCGATCTTTGAGTTGATCTTGTGGCTGGACTAATTTTGCTGTAATCTAGTCCCTTAGTGATATAACATAATAAAGACAAAGGGTTAGTTGGAATACAACTCGGGCGGATTTATCAGAGAACTAATCTTACGTAACGAAGTTGCGCACAGCAAGCGGAGAATGGGAATCCGATTTGCCGGGCGATCGATGCTAGACTCTCCGCATGTAGACGCGCCTTTTAAGCGCGCCGTATACTCATTTGAAATTCTATTGCTGATAAATGGAACACTTGAGTCACTAATAAAGGTGATCAGAGAGATTTTAAAATTCACTTCGTTTCACCAAAGAGAAATGACTTTCTTATTCTTTCTTAGCTCTAGTGCCCTTGGGCTGCCTGCGCCGAAGTGCATAACCGGTACACAAAATCTTCTCGACTGCAGTTTCCACGAAGTGTTCAGTTTCACCCTGCAGCCAGGGTTGCCAGATTGGGCGAAAAGTCGCGGATTGGGCTACTCCAAAGCCCTGCTTGCGATTAATTTTTACTTCAGGCGATTTGCGAATTTATGGGCTACTAGAAATTTTGGAGAGCGAAATTTGGGCGGATGAAAACTCCTTGTCATTTAAAAAAAATCTAATCTTATTCTTTCGTTTTTCTTTGAGTTTATATTTGGCATGACATGGGTTTTCGACTTCTAAATAAATTATTTATTCTAATAACTAGATGCAATGAAAGTTGCAATTTACGTTTAATTGATAAATAATTACTTCGTGGGTTTAGGAAATATAAATTTGATAGTTTATCAGCTATTTTACTATGTTATTCGCTGTCGATAAGTTATTTGCAGCAATAATAATACCTGCTTTACAGGAAGCTACTACCTGAAAGCCAGATATGCATAATACATTCGTTACTGGAGGTACGTTAACAGAAAGCCACAATTTAAGTCACACAGCATTTGTGCGCACTCATAGTTGAGTTCTGGCGTCTTGTCAGCTCATTTGAGTTGAGTGGATACAAAGGAAGAATTGTGACGGTGTATTGTATAGTTTCTGGGGTAGCTCAGTCGGTAGAGCGTTCGCGCGCTAAGCGAAGCATCCCGGGATCGATTCCCGGCCCCGGAACAATTTTTCCTTGAAATTATTCAATAATAATAAATTACAAGTTACTTATTGTCCACTGCTGTGTTAGTATGTCTGACCTTGAAACGAGAGTGCCCCGGTTCAAATCCTGGTTGAGATTTTTTTACGCAGTTTTCTCTCAATCCAATAAGAGCAAAAGCTGGGTATCTTTCAGCCCTGGACCTGCATTCATTTCGCTGGCATTATCACCATTTCATCAGGTGCTAGATAACGCTCGCAGTCTTAAAATAAACCAATTGAAAGCTATTTATTATTTTATTGTTTGTGTAATTATTTGCAAGACTATAAACAGTGAGTTCGTTATTATTGCATATTGTAATATTTCTATCTGCGATATTATTATTATTTTGTATAATTGCAATGGGAAAGTGGGAAAAATATACAGTAAGAACTGTCGAATGGAACTAGGGGCACAAAAAGTGGACTTGAAAACAACATGTAGATTCATCAAAATACAAACAAAATTCAGCATCTATATTCTTAAAGATGTAGGCCTATTGCCAGTTGCTAAATCGTTAACAAAATATGAAACTCGGTTGGTATTTTTTGTGGTCAGTCATACCGCGATAAAAAACTTTTTTGATCATTTAAGGTAATTTATTGATTTCAATTGTCCAAGTGTAGGAATGTACATCTCCAACTTCATAGAACAAAGTGCACTGCAATAATTAAGATGGTCATCGCTCTATTTAGCTTTTGTCTATGGTCATAGCAGTCTTAGCCACTAATATCCTAAAGGAGCAAGTATTAGATATGAAAGAATTACCAATTTCCTGAATTGTTATTAACGAATCGACTGATGTATTATATATCTTCGCAATGTAAGCCTATCTGTTGTAGGTATTATAAGAGGATTTTTGTCTCTCACTAAGATAAGAGATAGTGTGAAATTAAAATATTGGGGCAACTTTTTCCCTAAAAGGCTATTTTTAAAGGAATAATTGCGAATTTCCGTGAAAATAATCTGGCAACACTGACTGCTGCATTGGCAATTCAGTTGATACAGCGCTGGCTTGTGACAACCTCGGACCTGATTTCAAATCTTGACGATGGCGGAGCTGTATTTGTGGTGGACAAATAAAGGTTGGGAAGGTTTTTCTCGGGGTTCTCCCATTTTTTATCACTTTACCAACACATTCCACAATTTTCCTTTCATTATCATCTCCATCTGGAAAAATAGGATACCACTTGTGTTTGCGTTGTACCGAATCGCTCTTATGTTTCTCGCTGTTTGTTTGAAGAATAGTAGCCTATATGGCGGTTGTGTTGGATTCTAGACGACTAAGATCTGCATAAGGGCACCGGTTCTTGTTTGCCTAAACAATAGCTTCCCTTAAGGGTGTATGTACGTGAACGACCACAAATATTATCAGAAAATGCACTCTAAATTTCTAAAATTTTATAAGAAAATGAATTCACAATTGGATAAAAGTTACAAGGTACCACAACAAGACTTATTAGAACTTAAATATCTGATAAAAGTATAAAAAGTTACTAATAATATTTTTCAAACCAGTTTCATCAAAGTATGCAAAAAATCTGCAGTTACATCATTTGGTAACCATATTATCATGATCTGTCTGAGATCTTTAATATTTTTCCTGCATGTAATAAACACTTATGTCCACACCTGTGGAGTAACGGTCAGGGCGTCTGGCCGCGAAACCAGGTGGCCCGGATTCGTATCCCGGTCGGGACAAGTTACCTGGTTGAGGTTTTTCCGAGGTTTTCCCTCAACCCAAAAAGAGCAAATGCTGGGTAACTTTCGGTGCTGGACTCCGGACTCATTTCACCGCCATTATCACCTTCATATCATTCAGACGCTAAATAACCTAGATGTTGATACAGCGTCGTAAAGTACCCCATTAAAAAAAACACTTATTTCTGAAAAGTAGACTACTCTGAGACGTATAGAGTTGTTTATTTTAATAAAATTAATTTTTTATTTGTACTATATAACATATATTAAATTTATATAATGTTTTGTGATCTAATTTTTTCTGTTTTCAAAGAAATGAGCATTATTGTAATCTACCTTTTGCATAAATGCATGTTAAATCAATGTACAAAATTTCAGAATTCTATCTCTACTGGTTGTGGACTTTTGAAATAATATGTGTGAAAATGTTCAAATTTTGAAAAATTTAATTTAAAGTAAAAAGTGAATTCTAAAAAAAATTATTAGTAACCTTTTTTATGCTTTTATCAGATATTTAAGTTCTAATAAGTCTTGTTGTGGTACCTTTTAATTTTTGTCCATTGTGAGTTCATTTCCTTATAAAATTTTAGACATTTAGAGCCTGCATTATCTGACAATATTTGTGGTCGTTCACGTACATATTATAGTCTTAACGTAAATACTTCTTATGTAAGATTTATATACGGTATAAAGATTCTAAATTACCGTGTTCGGTTGGATCATTAGAATAATAGCTACTAAGCAACGGAAGCAAGGTTTATTAATGGTCAGTTGTAAACGTGGACGGTTTGTCCGGTTATTGGGTGGGCGTGTGAGAAATGATTGTAAATCATTGTGCTAGAAGGAAACATTACTTGACTCCCACGATATGTGGTCAGCATGACGTTGCACTTATACTCAGGTAGATTCATAATGACAATGAATAAACATTCATGCATAATCTGGATTCGAACCCATGTCCGTTGATTCTATGCAACATTTAAGCTGCGCGCCTTGGCTGTTGCGTGTACAGTGGCCGAGATGTAAAATTATTTCCTGTAATACGCATATTAGATATTCTAGCTGTAAATCTTTCTTCTTGGCATCCCTTCGTATAGGCCTACACTCTGTAAATAAGATATTACTCGGAGGAAACGATTAGGTAAAATATCCGATATAGAGAATAAAGAGGTGAACATCCCGAAAATTAATTAAAGGCGGTTCCTGGTCTGCTACTTTATGCCGGGACGCCTCACCGCCGCGTCTCATTATTCTTCTTACGGCAACAAAATTTTAATTTCTGTCTCGGCCCCGTCCTAACTTCGTGGAAATAATTACAGAGTGGAGCAATTCTGCTGCGGTTACCGTGCAGGGAAGCCATTTTACTGCAAGCGCGCTGGTGACAAAGGATAGCGACTGCGGTTGCTATAGAGACCTGTGTTCCACTGAACAATGCCGCTATCAGGGAAACAACGGACGTAACTGCTGTCGAGTTGTCTTCTTGTTGCAAACAGAAATAAACACAACGACCACCTTGGGGGGAATTCCATAATTTGTATTAATAAACAGGCATTGTTCAACTTGGTATCAGAGAGTTCCGAGGCATGTCACAACAGGAATTAACACTATTTAATTAACAGATAGCACTTCTATTTCGACGCCATTGTTTAAAGTTGCACGATTTTGTCAATAGCCTTGTATGTTATCTCTGCTACTGCGTGTCCGCATCGCATGCAAACGATCTGCGAGCGGATTCTCTTGGTCAGGTGCCTGCTACTTAAACTCCTTCGATGGGATGATAATATACAGTTTCAAATTGTTAAAACGGGGTTATACAAATGTGACTTCTCAGAAATAGCTCCCTGTAAAGCTGACTTGAATGATTTCAAGGAAAAATTGTTCCGGGCCGGGTATCGAACCCGTGACTTTGGGCTGAGCGTACGAACGCTGTACCGACTGAGCTACACAGAAACTCTTCCAGACCCTGCTCAATTATTTCCTTTTATATCCACATACCTCAAGTGGGTTGACAAGACGTCAAAGACCCAGCAGAAATCCTGGGTAGCTCATTCGGTAGAGCGTTGGCGCGCTCAGTCAAAGGTCCCGGGTTCGATACCTGGCCCCAGAACAATTTTTTTCCGTGAAATTATTCAAGTCAGCTTTACAGGGAGCTATTTCTAAAAAGTCACATTTGTATAACACACGTCACTGTTAGTTAACAGAAAACAACCATTTTAAGTCACACAGAAAAGTGTGCACTCAATGCTTGGTCTTTGACGTCTTGTCAACCCACTTGAGGTCTGTGGATATAAAAGGGAATAATTGAGCCTTGGTCTGGTAGAGTTCCTGGGTAGCTCAGTTGGTAGAGCGTTGGCGCTCTCAGCCAAAGATCCCGGGTTCCATACCCGACCCTGCTACAATTTTTCCCTTGAAATTATTCTAAACTGGGTTACTTCAAATTATTTTATCCAAATTTAATTATGCGTGAAAAAGTGACGTAAATTCATATAAAACGGAGGTTTGACTCTTATGATGGAAATTGTATCCTTACAGAAGTTCCTTAATTTGCCGCATCGGGTCGGAATGTGGTAGCTGTGTTCCGATGGGAATGGTAGGAAGAAATTGGTTACAAGTGTTTGCCAATTTGGCAATTGTAAACATATATTATTAATACCTATCATTTACAGAATTTGTCAGTTTTATAACATTGATAATTTGATTGAACTATAAAATCGTATTTTTGTATAGCCGATTTACAATTTCAGTCGAAAATAGCTGTAATAGCCACATTTGTGCAGGTGGTCAGTGATGGCATACCTGCTACGTTTGAATACTAAACAGACAGTCCGTTGATGTGAACAGATCGGGTAAGAGGGAGAAGGTGTTTTTGTCAATGATTTTCAATTCAGTGTTCAACCATTATATTCATATCCATATGTCGAACCAAAATACAAATATGCATATTGTGGTTAAATATTTCATTTAAACTGATAACCATTACGTTCCTTTGGGAAGTAATATGAGAAATACCAGTAAGAACATTGTTTGTATAATGGATATCTGTAATATGAGATGTAGTTCCGATTTTTGCCACTATTGGCTTGGGTTTAACATTGTTTCAATAGCTTCTCGAAAGTATACATTGAGTTGGAGATCTTTCTATGCTGTTTGTCTATGATATAAACAACCATGGATGTATGTGCATGGTGATTCAGGACATAATGCCTCACTTAAGGAAGTGATCATTCAGATAACTGTGATAAGATAGTTCCTTTTAACATAGATACGATTTTCAGCGGTTGCAAAATTAACGTTGTGTTGTAAAACGAAAGAAACGGGATTTGAATAATTTAAATTTACAAAATTAAAGTGCAGTACAAGTAGTAAGACTACGTAACGAACATCAGAGAATTGTTAACACTATGATATCAAAACATTAGTTATCAGATTAATATTGTTTTTGGGTAGTTTAGAAAGTTGCAAGCAACAGTTGACGTTGCATTGTTGCTCATACTCAACTTGATTTATTATGTTGTCCTTTAGCTCATAAGTCATAACTAGACTTCGTTGAATTGCCACACGCAGCGTGCAATCAGGTTGCCGATGTACGGTAGTATAGAAGAGGTGAGAGACATCCCGGTCTCGTAGTATAAGCAGTTCATGTTAAGAGTTGTGACCGGTCCAAATAGATAGAGCAGCTACAGCTAATGTATACCTATGTAGCACTTGTTTTTGCATTACTGTGGTTGGAATAGTCAAAGCTTAACATTTCAGTGCAGACTTGAATTCAATCAAACATAATACAATGAGAGTGTTACTGTTCCAAACAATTGCCCCTGGAATACCCTTACCCCCGCAGCCAGTCTTGACCCTTTGGAAAACGTGGTTGGATGCTGTTAATTATTATGCAGAATATTACGGCAAAATAATGGAGGTAATTGATGCATTGGATAGCACAGACAGTTCCGCTGTTGCAGCTGTAAAATCATTGCCTTCTGAACAGCTATTTGAAGATATTCTGTTCATTGATTCTAATTTTAAAATCGTGTCCAAAAGCATCACCCTGTTAGAATCGTCTAAACTACAACTCTCAGAAGCCCTTAATATAGTGTATAACGTATCACAAACCGTTATCCAAAATAACAATTCACTAATTTCAGAAAAAATGAAATGTAAGTTGGGAAACATTATTGCTAAAAATTCTCCTATTCACAACTTCATATTATAAATGATGTGCTATCAGGCCACGACAAGACGTCTGAAGTTGGTGTACTAAAAAATATGCACCTACTACATCGTACATTTTCCCAATATAAAAACTGTTTGAGTGACCATCGCAGTCGCTCAAAATGTACGTAACTGTTCACTGCAATGCACATATTCAAGAATGATGTATCTTACATTAAATTTTAAGAGTTAATATATCTCACTACAAAATAATTGTGTATTTACATGTTTAGACATTACCTACTTCAATGATCATTCATTATATTTCTTGAATGCAGGATACAGGTTTCATTGTAACCGCAGTATACTGCTCAGTGTTTACATCAGAGGCACACTCCATCTGTTGCACGTCCCCTTCTCATACAGTCTATACTGCGTGCATAGTAAACCTTACGATTCTCGTGGCAATTCAACGAATTCTAGTCATAACCCATAAAGCATGTTAATTAATATCATTGCAGTTAACCTGCCGGCCACGCGGTGGTTGAAGTCATCAGACCTTCAGCCTGTCATGCAGGCGGTCCGGATTTGAGTCCCGGTCAAACAATTCATACTGACACTTGTGGCGCACAAGGTCGCAGTCGGGGTTTTCTCATTTTCCCATCGTATTAGGCATCTACATCATTCCGTCAATATTTCTCCATTTCGTCATCATTTCATAGCATTTTCCGAACGCCGGCTGGCGACGCACGGAGGGGGCTGGCCTAGGGACGAGTGACGTTGCCTGCTTGAATCCTGAGTATGCAGCGAACTTCAGTGTAGTCAGGCAGTGTGAGTTTGGGAAGGCGCCTAGCTTGAGGGTTAGCGCAATATATCTTGATAGGTCGTAGTGTCACCCTTCCGACATTCCATTCCATAACAACCTAACGAATGTAGAGTATACGAAAACGAAAGATAACAGAAATGTATTGTACTCTATTCGTTGTGTGCAGTAAAAATATAAAATTTCATTTTACACTTAATTGCATACTGTATACATATAATTCCATTCCTAATTTTTTACAAAACACACACACAGATATAGGCCTATATGTGTGTGTGTGTGTGTGTGTGTGTGTGTGTGATGGATGACACTGGAAGATCTGTAAACACTGCTTACAGCACATTGTCGAAGTTCGTCGAGTACGTGCATTGCCATGAATGGAACGTGTACAGATACTTAACGGCTGTTGCTTGTTTACCGCTTGAATAGAAGCGCAGTTCACAGAAGTGGATTCTCAGAAATAACAAACGTCGATAATACTGCGAACGTTCACAAAGCGATCCATGTTTATAATGAAGTAATTCTTGTATTACTCGACCGAGGCGAGTGGAGCCGCGGGCGTAATATGAACTATCGCGATGCGATATTACGAACGCAGGAGCAGTAGCGCCACGATTCCGGGCTGCAGGACTCCACTCGTCTCGGTCGAGTAATAATAGTAATTTGAGAGTCCACCTCATGTTATGCTTTTCACTCATAAATTCCTGTATACGTACATAAGCCTATATATTCATACATTTTAGTCCTAGTAAAGGGCGTCGAAAATATATATTTCAGAACAAGATCCTACTTTCAGAAACATCTCGATTGCTAGTTTAACCCAAAATAGTTGTCACTAAAATGTTAGGGAATCTATCAACCCCTTCCGGATGTATGAAAATCGGATGTCTTTCGCACAGGAAAACTTTACGAGCAAATCGGTATAATTCATGCAAAGTTCTTAGGATAGCACTGGAGATAACAGCAACGTTTACCTCATGCATGTACAATTACACGAAGTTTCACATGTTTTATTTCTAAATTTGCGTGTTGAGTTTATGAAGTTCAGCATTGTTTTCACTGCTAACGCGTCCATGCACTCTAACAATGTTATTGGCCTATGGCAAGAACGGAGCGCAATCCAAATGCACCGGCATATCGTGTATTTTCTTCCTGCATCGCATTTCGTGACGTGTGACGCGCAGGCTGTCGATAGTTTGAGTCTTGTATTGCTTGTATAGGGACATCATTTTATTTTTACTTCAATTTTGATTGTACCTGAGTTTTTGAATGTACTTCACTCCCACCCCTTCTACTAATGAAGTTCACCCGTCCTCCACACAGATCCAAGACCGCACATACAGTCATAGTAGCCTTACGGTCATAGTAAACAGTACGTTCCAAAAATATGTTCGCGTTTTCCAGTGACGAAAGAGCTTTCAATATTGAATCATTTTTGCACAGGTACTGTCGTCCATCTGTCTACGTCGCATCCTGGTTTCCCCCCACCTGCTTCTATTCTCCTCTCTGTAAAGGCTAGTGTCTGGGCTGTTTTAACTCTTTTCTGAGAACATTAATTTCTGTTAGGAAATTGATGTCTACATAATAGTATACCCATACAATTGTTTAAAATAACTTAAATAAAAGGGTTTCGTTAAGTAATTAACTGTGACGTGATTTCCCCTCTTTCTACGACCCTGCGACAAAACCACTTGGACGGACAGTAGATAGCATGTCTGAGTAATTTTATCTTTTCGGATCGGGCAGAAGTGAAGATTGAATTTACAGTACGTAACGTACTCTTTTATAGAGTAGGTACAGAATTATTTCAACATGAGTTACTAGTACGAAGGACGAACCTGGTATTTGGAATTAGGTACAGTAGGCTATAGTGCGATAATATGCACATTAGAACTGAAGCCTGTATCAAAATTAACGGCCACCATTTTCAAAAATGTATTTAAATATCCATATTATGATTATTTTTTCAATTTAACTTCATTCTCTATAGTGTACGCTAATGTGCTGTGGACAGTATAATATACACTGCATAATGAATACGTCCGCATGGAAAGTTCAGTTCGTGAATAAAAACACTCATTGTTAATACTGTACTGTATTTTGATTAAACAAAAACCTAATGAAAATTGTCAAATTCAAAAGCGTGATATTTCCTAGGTTATGCAAATGGATGAACTACTTTTCTTTCCTCCTATACCTAGTAAAGTGATTTATTTGTATTTTACGCCAGCTATCATCGAACTCCATTCGTGGAAGGGGGTAGCAAACGGTGTTTCCGGTTCTCCAAAGGTATAGCCAGGTTAATATTAGAAATGTTAGTAAAAATAAAATGATGTTCCTGTATATCTCTAGAGGAGATGATGCCATAATGTCGTTCAGTCATTGTGGGTTCTCAGGTTACATTTCTTGTGCTAATATGTATTAAGTACAATAAAATCCAAATAGCATGATACTGCTCAAATTCATTGTGCAAAGATCTTGAAATATCGTAACTTGTTAAATGGATCTCAAATCATCGTCCATGTATTTACGGTAATCTATATTACAGTATAGTAAATTCCGGCCCTTTTCACGTCACGGCGTCACTAATAGACTTATGGTGGGTTGCAAGAACGCATTTATTCCTTCTATAGCTGCTAACGGACCAATAAGTTCGAAAGACGCGTTGCAAGAAACATATTTAGTGGTATTGGTCCATTAAAGGATTCCCTAACTTAGAAATCTGATTTTCCTCCTATAATAATATTTATTCCTCCGTTAGACAGCCATCTTACGTAGATTTTGTGTATTGACGAATAGTTTATATATTTTGATGCATCATAATGTTACCTATGTGAGATTCAGGCATGCGATATTTTGTATAATGGACCCTATATATACGATAATCTAATAATATTGCATATCCATGGCTAAAAAGTGATACGTCGTATCTGTACATTTGCAGGTAAATAAAAAAAAATACTTTTCGAAACTATTTTCTCAAAATAGACAAACTTCTTATATATGTTTCTGCTTTGCAAGATCTTCTATTCGAGAAAAAAATATTGGTACACTGTCCAATTTTGTGAACACAATAATAATGTTGTTAATATAAATAATAATAATAATAATAATAATAATAATAATAATAATAATAATAATAATAATAATAATAATGCAGTCAAACTAAATTATCATTTTTGTAGATAGAAGTATATGTTCTTAGCCATCGATATACGGTAATTTGATTTTTTATTTATTTATTTATTTATTATTTATTTATTTATTTATTTATTTATTTATTTATTATTTATTCATTCATTAATTCTCCGAATAGCGATTTATTCATTCATTAATTCTCCGAATAGCGAAGTTATTATTTATTTCATTGTTACAGACTGTAATTCATCGTCTGACGACGAGGTTATGTCCTGTGTAATCTGTTTTTTATTTTCTATAAAATTAATGTACTCGTGCGCTATTTATATTAACTAATAGGCATATTTATCTTTGTCACTGAAACTTCTGTTCTTAATTTCTTTCTGGTTCGTATTAGTCTATAATATATTTATTGCAAATTTTGACAACAATAAAAATAAAGCCTCACAGCAGTCTAGCAGCCGATGTTCACTTTTTATTCATTCATGTCCTATTACGTCACTTGTGAAATTCAAAGATGCTTGGTTAACGATCCAATAACTAGTGGCCCTTTAAATTCCTCTTCTGCAACCCTACAATCCACTAACTTTAAAGGTCCACTAACTAATGGAGGAATATATTACTTATAGGTCTGTTTTCTTACAACCCAGCATAAGTGAGCTGCTATTCCATACTGAGAGAGTCACTGCTTTTTCGTTGTAATCGCAAAATGTGGCTTGTTATGAATTTCCCGAGAAATAATTGCAGCTAGCTGCATTTCGCAGCACAACCACTAACAGGTTAAAAGCATTCCTTTGTTTCAGCAATAATGTTTTCCAGGATATAGTTCGACTGATGAACGTTAACTTATAGCGAAGCAGTCTTTGAAGTTATAAGAACTTATGACGTAGAAGTAACCTGTCTGGCGAAGACTAATTACGTCGGTATGTGCAATAATTTAGCTAACTTTGTAAATTTCCGTGAAATATTAACGATTCGTTAATAATTTCTATATTAACTGTAAATACTTATGTAAAACTTATATATTCGTATATACCGTACAGTGGATGACAGTAACACACATCCGTCTAATATGTTCACATTACACATTAGAAAACTGGGTAGCAGCAAGGACTGAAAGGATGGTATTGATTCCAAAAGTAGTTTTATCTCCTATTGTGAGCTCGCTTTTACTCGTGCAAAATGCAGGTGAATGTTTTTAGAACGACTTATAGTGCCGTCATCAATAAATTGGTATCACGTTGCAGTCAACTCATTTCACAGATTTTCATGAGTATTCATCCTGTGTGATGTACAAATATAAATATGTGTTTTTTTCTTCTTTTTACTAATGGCCGGCACTTGACTGTTCATAATTCACCCATATGAAGCCAGTTGTGTTGACCAGTTTACGGACATAGTGGTGGTGGTGGTAGTGGTAGTAGTATTTAGTAGTAGTTTTTAGTAGTGGTAGTAGTAGTTTTAGTAGTGGTAGTAGTAGTTTTAGTAATGGTAGTAGTAGTTTTTAGTAGTGGTAGTAGTAGTTTTTGGTAGTTTTTGGTAGTGGTAGTTTTTAGTAGTGGTAGTAGTATTTATTTATTTAACCTGGCAGAGATTGCAACTATAATATGAAGAATAAAATTACAATTAGTATTAAATTTACAATTACAAATACAATAAAAATCAAAGTACGAAAATATTACCTGACTAATGAAAGCTAGATAATTTATCATAGAAAAACAAAGAATATTTTATATTTACTGAATTACAAATTAAACCAAGAATAATAAAATTGTATAGTGATGAAGTTACTGGATATTGAAATATTTTGTGATAGATTATGGGAACTATTTACAAGAAATCAATTACTGACCAAGTGCGACTATATACATAGTCGTTGCCCAGAGTGCGCCATAGGAGGCTGGTCTTCGCTACACATGAGATGAGATGAGATGAGATGTGATGAGATAAGATGAGATGAGATGAGATGGAGGTTTGTTGGCATGCCACAGGGGAACTGGAGCTCCCGGAGAAAACCCCAGTGTTACCTGGACCACGGGCTTGCTCAACACAAGTTATAAATCGGGGGCACACCGAGGATCGAACCTGGGTCCACAGCAGTGGCGGTGCACTCGTAAGGGGTGCTGGGCTGCAGTCCTACCTAATAGTAAGCCATTCCTGAAAGATATGCCTGTGTATTGAATATATTATTTGTTTCTGTTGTCTTCGTGTTCAGCAAAACACCAGTAGATACTTCTGTCAAGCTATAAATAGCGCACTGTCGCTAGATATTTTGTCAAGCTATAGGCTACGTAGCGGCTCGGGCTGTGCCCACAAATGCGCGTGTAGTCTGACTGCTATTTGAGAGCGGTGGGGTTGGGAGGTACTGGTGGTGTGAATATTTTGCCAACAGCTTCGGGCTGCAGGCAACGCAGACCATATGGCGCGGGGCGGTGCTGATAGCGATTTCACATGTTTTGTTTTCGTGGTGTGCTGTGTTCTTTGTATTGTGCCAAAAACATTATCTTTCAGTGAATGTGCTGTCATATTATTAGGAACCTGATTTTAGATTTCAAAAAGACCAGTTTAGGTGTTTGGAATAAGTTAAATAGTTTTTTTTTATGTCCAACCTGTGAAAGGGGTTGCAAAAATTGCCCGATCGTTAAAAATGTATCCTTACAGTTATTATAAAAATATATATATATTTATTAAGGTAGCATGGCTTAGTGTATAGAGGGTCAGCACGTAGAACTGAAAACCTGGGTTCGAATCCCGGTGCCGGAGAGAAATTTTCTCCGCTCACCGATCCTTCATCTATTATAACGCAGAATTCCTGAATGGAAATATCGCTATAATCAAGAAGTTTAGTTGTGGCATAATAGCGCATATAAACAAATTTGTTTATTATTGAGGCGAAATGGCTGCTATAAAGGGCAGAAAGGTTATTAATGTGCAACGGCATTACCGAACAAAGAATGGTGCAGATCCACCTAGTTGGCCTACAATCCGTAAATGATAGGCTACACTGATTTTAAGGCAAGATTCTTTGCAAGCGGTTGCGATTTCATCCGTACCGACTGCAGTTGCTGCAAGCCCTAAAACCAGAGGACGAAGAAATTTCTGCATAAGTATGCAGACTTTAATTCAAAACGATGATGAATTTATTCGTTCCGTGGTGTTTTCTGACGAAGCCACTTTTCATCTTTATGGTAAGGTGAACAGACATAACCTCAGAATCTGGGGGTCGGAAAATCTGCGTACCTACGTGGAATTTGACTATAGGCTTGATGTGTGTCGTATTACCAAGGGGGGACATATTGAACATCTTCAAGGTAAGGAACCCAAATTTTTTTAGTTTCTCTTTCCATTGGTGCTATTTTCATGGACCTCAGATTCATAGAACGTAAATTACATGTGTTCGAAACCGAAAAAATCTTTTATAGGAGCCCTGTACGTCTCCAAAGTAGGGATAGGGAACATCATGTCTGTAATTTTGACTGGAAATCCTCAGTCAGGAGCTAAGTTCTTTATATGCCTTATGTACGGTTTCACTTCTGAAGAAATCTGTTTCTGACATAACCGTCACCCTTGAACTTCGAATCTAATGACAAGTATATTAATCACTAGGCACGAGTTGCTCGTCGCAAGTCTTATTTCCTGTCATCACTCCAAAGGAACACATTACAGCCTATGAAAAACGCAAAATAGTACAAAACAGAATGTAGGTCTCTGATCCTTTAATGTGACGGGATCGGGAGAGATAGAAAGTATTTAGAAATACGTGATGGACTACACACACTGTGCTAAAATCTCACGGTTAGATTACTGCCTATAAAAACGTAACTCCTTGCTCAAAGAGGATATTCATGGACATTAACTGTACCCTATACGTAATTATTTAATGACATTGCATGTTTGTTAAATATAAAGGCATGTTCCACCTTTATGTAAAACTGTATGGTGTCAAACAAAAAACCTCGTTTATTCCACACCACTCCCGTCTGAAAACAATAAAGTGATTATGAGAGGGTAATAAACCAAGGTTTTGGAGGTTTACGCGCAATATAACAATTAAACTATAAAGATAACATGAGACTCGCTGTTGTATTAGATGGTGGTTTGGTTACCTGGTACGAAAAAAAAATGTCACTTAGGCGCAAGTTGAACTAACCTCTAGTTTTACTTCAGTTCGAATTTCTCTTCACCCTAAACGTATCCAATTTCACTACGTCTCTTCTCTCACGCAACGTTTTCAAGTTCAGAACAATTCTGACTTTTAGTATTCTGTCTGGGTAGTAAATGAAAACAGTTTGGATACACTAATACATAATTTACTTATCAGTTCATACTGATACATAAACACACATAGGTACATGTACGCGCAAATAAATACATAATTAAGTCATGTATGCATGCATATGTGTGAATACAGTCTCACATACATTCAGTACATAGCTGTGTACATATATTGCACATAGGCCTACAAGTGTTTCTGAAATATCTTGCCAAAGTTTGGGAGCGTGTTTATTAACTCTGAGGATGAATTTTTTAGTCGGTTATTTAACAAACTTCTATCAACTAGTAATTATTTATAATTTGTGCATTTCGAACTGGCGCATCAAGGTCAGGTACAAACGTACAAAAGTACAAACCACGCATGAGTTTCTGAACTTAAAAGTGTGAACTGAAGCACTGGTAATTCCGGCTACCTCATCTGATTTTAGTTGAGAATGGTCCAGTTTGGTGTAAGCACACGTGATCCATTGCTTGACCTTGAGCCGCCAGTTCCAAATGCACAGACTATAGCATCTTGATTACACAACTTTTAACACTATATCGCTTAGGAATAAAAATGTGTATACTACTTTCAGGTGTTAATTTGAACTAGTTAACTAAGGTTAAACCTAGTTCAAATTAACACGTGAAAGTATTCCTAAATTATTTAGCGTCGATGGAATTGGTGATAGCGAGATGGTATTTGGCGAGATAAGGCCGAGAGTTCGCCTTGTTATTATCTGACATTCGCCTTAGATTTGGGGAAAGCCTCGGAGAAAATTAAGCCAGGTAATCAGCCCAACCGAGAATCGAGCATACTCCTGACTGCAGTTCCTTATCATTACCGAAACGCGCTACCGCCTGAGCTATGACGATGGCTTCCTGGATGAAATACGTTCATGTGAACGGAGGTCCAGAAACGGTTCTCGTTCAAGTTAAGTCTTTCAATCCTCAAACGAAATGCTTTTTGTTTGATTTTTGATAACTACGTTGACACAACCTTTATAACTTTCCATCAGATGATATGGAAGGACAAATCGGCCGGTAAGCACTGCGTGGTGAAGTGTATACAAATGGAGTTGCGACAAATACAATTCTACAAATACTAACTTAAAGTTTTAAAAGACAATTAAAACACTTTTAAAAGTGTAACTGAAAGTACAGCAACAAGATTAATCAATAAGTATATAAATATGCATATTTAATGTAATACTGTTATCGTCCATGACAGATAGAGATCACAACCGGGCTAATATGTGGGATCAATAAGCCGTTATTATTATTATTATTATTATTATTATTATTATTATTATTATTATTATTATATGTGTGAAGACTCGTAGGTGGACACTTAATTGACAATAGGACGCATAATTAAATGTGGATATTTTAACTAAGAATAGGGTACCATGAAAATATTTGAAAATCAATGAAGGTTTAAAACTTTAAGTTAGTATTTGTATAATTTGTCACATGTATTATGTAATTTTGATATACATTATGTACAGATATCTATATTGTCTGAAGGTGTCCACACAGAGCGAAAACGTTCACAAAATAATTAAAATGTGTTAACAAAAATATTTTTTGGGTTGACATTATACATAAGTCAAGACGGAAACATTGAAACCACATTACTCGTTCATCATTAGGATTCTCAAGTTTACCTTCTTCATTTTTCTTGCTATTACATGATCTTCGTGTTATTGTCTTATTTGCAATTAGCTTCATCTTATACTGCTCACAGATATCATTTAGCTCCAGTAGCATATCCCTTAGTATTAGCTAAAGTTTTTCTGCATATATTATATTTTATGTTACAATTATTAGCAAAATAATAAATAAATAAATAAATCATCGATGATTTACCGTCCCTTACGGAGCTTATTTCTGAAGACATTTTTACCAAAAAGTGTCGTATAAACATTTCTCCTAATCTCTATATTTTCTTGTTAAATACCATTATTCTTGAGTTTTAAGAGTAAAAGAATATTACAGATAAATAATGAACTATTCAGAAGTATTATTTCTTTAATTAGCTAATATTCTGAAGCTAGAAATGTGAATCACTCTGTATATATATATTTCCTGTTCCCTTCACCAGCACCCATTCAAGGTATAGAATAAGTAATGCGTTATTATTTCAGGAATTGAACCACATGAAAAAATTGAACATCGTTTCTTAGCATTATCTTGTCCAGTTCTCATGACGTTCAGTGTTCGGAACTCTCTGGATATCTTCAAATATACGCACAGTACGTCGTTATAATGAGGTATCAATGAAATTGAAAGTGATTGTACTAGGTTGATATGTAGCAATTAGATTAATTGTCGAAATGGGTCATACATCTGCAACCAGGCATTATATTGCGAACGCAACTCGTTTCACAACGTCTGTGTATAATACGTTTATATTAACGGCTCATTTCACAACATAAAATATTTAAACGAGTGCAACAACACAACATTTAAATCGTTTATTGGACTGTTCATCTGTAGTCTCTTCACTTCCTAGTTGAACAGTTTGCTTAAACTATGTCTATATACTAGTTCAGTGATTTTAAACGTTATTTTCCTTTCAAGGAAATCTTGAAATTTAAAGTAATGTTGAACATTAGGCAGATCAAATAGCCTAATTTATGTTGTGTAATATGTTATAACAGTATTTATTATCTAACAATACTATCCATAAAAATGACATTAATGTCCATTTTACATCTGCCCTGCTGTTACATTAACTATACTATTTGCCATGTTTTGTGTTAGTATAAATAATTCTCCTGGTGCATTAAGCTCCACAGAAACAAAATGTTTAGTACTGTCAATTAAAAAGTAAGCATTATTTTTCAAAAGCATAATTTGGTTGACAGCGCCAGTTCACTGTATCGTCTGTGCTTGTTTCTGGAACAATAATAATAGCAGTATCCTTGACCGCAACTAGGACAAGAAAACATGAATATCTTCGACTGATAAAGGCCTACTGATATATCATTGTTCTGTTTCAATTTATCAGACATGAAAATTCTTGGTCACATAAGATGTGGAGAATTGAAGAAATTGGTTCATGTTTGCAGTTCAGTGGCAGATTATAGCAAACTGTTTTCACTATCAACCAAACGACATCTGTCCGATCAATAATTACATTTTGAATTTGCGATCACATTGCAGTTCAGTCAGTTGCTCTTCTACTTGCAGGCTGAGTAAGTACTGTAGCCTGAACTACTTCAATAATATACGAAAGGGCTATCCCAGGAACCATTCACGACACCGTCACAATTCTTTCCTTTATATCCACACAACTCAAATGGGCTGACAAGACGCCAGAACCCAACTTTGAGTGCACGCAATTCTGTGTGACTTAAATTGTGGCTTTCTGTTAACGTACCTACAGTAACGACGGTGTCGTGTATGGTTCTTGGGGTAGCTCAGTTGGTAGAGCATTCGTGCGCTAAGCGAAGGGTCCCGGGATTGATACCCGGCCCCGGAACAATTTTTCCCTTGAAATGATTCAAGCCTGCTTCACAGGGAGCTTCTACCTGAAGGCCAGATTTGCATACTCTACTGATACAGTCGTTCATGTCTGATGACAAAGAGAAATATTTGTCATCTGACAGGGATTCCAAATAGTGGGAAATCAGTGGTATGATATCCTATCCGTTTTTTAATATCATATTGAAGTTTATGACATTCATTAAAAAATGTCGTAAAGTGAAGCACACGTTGAATTAGATTAAAAGTAATTGAATTATGTTAGACACTGACTACACTTTTTTTTTTCTTTTTACAAATTACTGCAATGTCGATATCAGAGTCAACACTTTCTTTATCTCTTTCACTCATTTGTAAAATGTGACACAAAAATTACGACAGAAAATTAAAAATATGTGTGCCCTACTAATTTCTTTATAGTCACTTTGTTACCATTACGATTTAAATTCACTTGTTTCAATAATCGCATTATAAACAAAATCCTGTCGCCTTTCTCCCCAGAAAGATTTTCAAATCTAATAAAATGTCAACATTTTATATTAAATAGTGTAAAGTGAAATAATAGTGAAATTTCGTTAATAGTGTAATTTGAAAGCGGATAAAATGTTTTACAATATGCGTATCATATCGCCATGTTACTATACTCCAGGGATACAGATCTGGCGAGAGAGGGGTGGAAAGCATGGGGAAAGCGTTGGTTCCCCGTCCACAGTCCACCGGCGTTGAATGACGTATCTGTGGCTCGTACGCAATCACATAAGACAGACACTGAATACAAATCCCCTCCCCTACCAGATCAATGGCACAGGGATGAAAGAAAGGGGTGAGTGACGTAACCGATGAGTGACGCAACGCCACAATTGTCGCCCAGTTCTGCAAGCCTGCTATCCTCGATGGGTTCGATAATTTACCCCATCTCATACTGTACTGTGATACGTTACGCTATTTATATCGTATTCATTTGTCCAAGAAAATCCTTCCTCGGCGTCAATTCTAGCCAGCATGTCGACAGCAAATGCTGTGCGGCGTGGATGATCATCTGCCTGAAGAGATTGCACCAGCTGAACTTTGTACTCAACATCAGATTCTTGTGAAGGGCTTTGTGGACAGTGGAATGTGGTAAGTTCAGTTCCCTGGCGGTACTGCGAATGTACTCACTAGGGCTTCGGACAAACGACTTTGCACACATCCAATGTCATCCACACTTGGGTTTCGCTGCCCACTGCCCTTTTGCCACAGCACACTTCCAGTCTCCATACATTTTCGGTGCAATTTCCGGATTGTTTTCCGTGATGACGTTTCTCTTTCATGGGTCCGGACGTGACGTTGCACCCGTGTATTTGATCATATCTGCAGGACCGGATTTAGGTATAGTGCAGCCCCTAGGCAGTGCTAAAATTTCCAACTCTTACAAACAGTTCATGAGCAGCTACTATACAGATCAGGTTTAGTTTAGATTAGTTTTAAATGAAATGTTACATTTCAGAAAACAGTAAATTACTGGAATCAAAATACATGCATCTTACTTGTGAATTATAAAGATTTCCTTGCACTTTCTTGATAGAGAAAGCATTGATGATGTCATCAAAGTCGATATGACGAAGCACATCAGATTCGATGCAAAACAATATATTCAAACTTATTCATTGTTGAAACAAGATTGATTTGTGAAAGGCAAGCTGTGGTTTATTTTTAAGCATTGGTTTTGTTGTGGTATAATTATTACGAGTATTTCTTACTTCGATAGGAAGTATAAAGTAAATTGAAAAAACTCCAACTCTTTGCGGAATAAACCTTTCATATCGAATTATATAGTGCCTATACTGGAAAGTGATTAGTGATTAAATAGTATTATTGACGATATATATTGGAAATGTAACTGAGAGTTCTGGTTACTATTCATAGCGAAAATAATTATCCACAGTTACCTGCATTTACATTATGTATTTCTGTGAAGAATTTAAGTTATAAAATGTACTTCAGTTTTCCCAAGTTTCTACATCATCTTAAGAAATGGCATAATGAATTTCATAATTGAAGTGTCAACAACAACCATGCCAGATAGTGTTTTGTTTTTCCTGAGACTTTATGTTTTTGGACTATAGTGTTAAAAAAAACTCCAATTAAAATATCTACTTTATCTTCTTTCTCAAACAATAATAAACACACATCCAATTTTATTTTTATGTTTATACAAGCAGTTAAATTTTTAGCAGTTAATTATATAATGTGATACCGGCATTACAATATAATTATGCAGCTGCACACTTTCCTTTTGCTCTCGCCACGACCACGACAGCGCGATAACAAAACAATATCTGACTTCCACAAGGTGTTCAAGAACAAACTTAAGAAAATATTTACAAACATGTGTTTTAAAAATAAATTTTACTGTAAAATGAAAATAAAAAGAGAAATAAAAAAAAGAGAGAGAGAAAATACCGCCTTCTGGAAATTGCCGCCCTAGACAACTGCCTAGGTTGCCTAAGCCTAAATCCGGCACTGCGTATCTCGATATACCAGTATGCACATTGTGCCATCTCCTAAGATGTCGACATCTCCTTCACTGTCAGATTTCAGATTTCACCAGAGTTCACACCTGCAACCAGAAAACGCACTACAAGAATCCAACAAAATTCCCATAAAAACTTTAATAGTTTCTTAATATGCTGAAAACCGCATCCTGATATTGTGTCTCAATAATTTATTTACATCTGAAGTTGTTAAGGTTTCATGTGGGCGTCCTGTATCATATTTGTCTTACTGTTAATCATATTCACAATTATTATTGTAAATAAGAACCAATTCCACCATTTGTTAGGCACGTTCTTTTTTGTGACATGGTCAGGCGCGTGGGGTACAGCTGTATTCCAGTGCTTAAATTCAAATTATTAAGCTCTCTTGAAACTCGACTCACAGCTAAACTTTAATTTTAGTTTATCTACGAGTTCTACACAGCAACTGATAAATAACATTAGTTTAACTGTTACGATATACATTATAATGTTCGATAATATATTTATGTTTAATCTTAGTACAGTATGTGAATAAACTCGGACTGAAATTAATACTGAAATGCAATTTTTCTCGTATTAAATAGTAATAATACATATTGGCTACTTCATAGTAGTCGTGTAATATTCAATGAGGTGGGCGAGACCTCATACAAAATGAATATGTGATGTATTAACTGTTAGCAGTTGTCACAAACTGATGTTGAATATGGCCATAAAGTCATTTAAATATGCGCTCCTGCATATATGACGTGTATCGTCTCAAATGCAGGTAGTAAGGCCGTAAAAGCATTACGAGAGGGGTTCGGCCGGCGCCGTGGATCGTGTCCCGGCATAGCTCAGTTGGAAAGAGCGCTCAGCGCGCAGAGCTGAGAGGTCCTGGGTTCGATTCCCGGTGCCGGTACGAATTTTTCTCGTATTAAATAGTAATAATACATATTGGCTACTTCATAGTAGTCTTGTAATATTCAATGAGGTGGGCGAGACCTCATACAAAATGAATATGTGATGTACTGAAATATTATTATTTTAAACTCTATAGATACCATCATCACTATCATTTTCTTCTTATTCATATTCTTCTTCTCCTTCTGTTGGTTGGATTTACAATTATTTTGGTGACATTGTTTTCCAAAATCAGATTTAACAATAGTACAATAGTATTGGTATTTCAGAATACATTTTATGATCTCTTCCCTTTGGGCCTGGCGAATGAGCAATAATTCTTGAACTATTTTTTTTTTAACTTATTCCCTTTCGGAATTGAGAAATTTGTCATACCGTGGGATCAACATAGAGGTGCAGACGGCTGTCAAACGCTGGTTCCGATCCTAGGCAGCAGATTTCTATGACATAGAAATACGAAAGTTGATGCCATGGTATGACAAATGTTTCATTTCCGGTGGAGAATATATTGAAAAATATTTAACAATATCTGTATCTATTGCAATAAATCTTTCCATGACATTTTTTCTTTCTGTAAACGGCCCTAGGGAAACTTTCTTTCTGGTGAGACCCCTCGTAATTGCGCCCGAGTGTTCAAAATTTGTATAAGCACATGGTGTGACAATATTAACATGGTGGAAGAAAAAATTAACTTTTTTATCTGCCCCCGTGAGAATCTTTGCTTGTTAATTATAAATCAAACTAGTGGCTTGTGCAGCAAATGCTGCAAACTAAGTTCATTAGACATTCAAATAAACATTTTTCAGATTTATTTTCAATGAAGAATACCAGACATTCTGAAAGTTATTTGCTTCCATAATAATGAAAGATACTCTCTCTCAAGCCAATACTGAAGAGAACCACGCATATAAATGTCTACACCACACCGCCATATGAAAAAGACCCAATCCCACTTGATTAATAACTATACAAATATTTGATTTTTAATAATATTATTATCTTACGTAAGTTTTATAGCTTTCGGTAACATATACTATATATACTATATAGCCGCCACTCCGTAAAATATAGAAATCAAAATCTAATTTAAGATATTCTCTACATCTACTTATATAACCCCAAAAGTTTCACTTTCATATCATCAATATAGCATTAGTATGTATAATTAATGAAAAATAGTCACATCATGGCATTAACTACAATAATATATCATTTCTAATGGTAATAATGCCATCAAACCACCTAAATTTTTGTAGTTTTTAATTCCAATACGCAGCAGTACCCAGAAAATTACACACCATATGTAGAATCGAATCTGTAAATTATTTTTAGTAAGTTGAGTTTTTAATAACCAATTTAATTTGAGCTCTAAATATGTCAGTATTCTTGCAGATCATGGCCTTCGTGTAATATTGTTTACTCCAGTATGTGTTTTGTTTTATTCTGAAATGCAATTAGCTAGTTCTCAAAACTGACGACAGATGGATGTTGGAAAATAGGAAAATTATGTTGAAAAATTGACATTTCACTGAAAACTACTATTTTTATGAAAAACTTTGAGATCCAAGCTTCAAACTGAAGGGTCATTTATTAAAATCCGTTCAGCCGTTTTCCCGTAATTTCCATTACTAGTTCAAATTATATATATAGAATTAAAATATCGCTTGGTAACATTTCACTTTTTAGAAAATATTTGCGCGAAATACTTCGAGAAATATTCCATAACACTTGCTATTTCGGAAATAGAGCAGAAGAGAAAAAAAATTAATAATCTGGAAAAAAAAAAAATAGTTCCTATGTACGAAAGGGAAATGTATTCTTGGAAATTCTTTCTCGTTAAAAATATTTTAAATCTAAAGAAGACCCCAAGACCACCACTGTTCACTCTTCGTAGATTGGCTTCTTTACTGATCCGAGTGAGCTCCTTTCTGCTAGCGAGTGTATTTCCTTTAGATATACAACGTTATAACGTGTCTTATTAGTCTACCTCCCCTTTAGCGACTTGCTTTGTGAATACTGTTTGTTGCTCGACAAGCAAATAATGTTCGTAGAATCTCATTGTGAACTGCTAATAGATTTTTACGTGTCTAGCAATAATTTTAAATGACGTTTTCATATTTATAAAACTATTACCAGAAGGATTACAATGTAAAAATATATTTTCTGTGTGGGAAATTAATTGTACTCGTATGCGTTTGCTGAAACCATATTAGTAATAAATGGTAAGATATTATACATTTTGCTATTGTGAAATATATGTTTTGAGAGCAATGAAAAACACGAGATTTTTTCTTGTTAGATTACTTGGGAGCACAGTAAAAATTAAGACATTACTACTAACTTATTACATGGTTATGAGGCTCAACGGATATTGGAAGTTTAGGGTTGCCATATTAGGACGAAATTAGAATTAAATAGGTTCGCAGTAGAAATATGTCAGTCCTACGTGCAGATGCTGAGTCGACAACAGATATCTATGCTACCTAGATCTGTAACTTCACATCGGGAAGTTACTTTTGCAACCGCCATCTTTAAAGCTCGTAAGAACCTGTGCTGACTCTGCAGAGTTCTGTTATTACGCTATACAGGTTGTTAAAAAAGTATCCAACATTTTATAAGATGCTAGTATGCATCAAAATAAGAAAATAATGTCGAATAAACATGGGTCCTACAACACATACTTTCTGAGATTTGTACGCTTGTTTATAGGAGGTACTCAATGTGACGTTCATTCATGGCAAAGCATTTCTCTGCCCTTCGGCGTAAGGAATCACGCACACTAACATTTATTGTAATACGTTAATAAGAAAGTCCTGATAACGATCCCCAGTTAATCTCTGTGTAGCACGTATGGCCCTATTAATCTATCACCAAGAACGCATGCCCATAAGTTGATTGGGAATCGGTGCTGATGCCTTGTTTCTTCAACTGCATGGGGATTTTCATCAGCCTACACATGCTGATTATGAAAATTCACAACACCATCTCTGCTGAACCCCGCTCATATCCGCAACCAGACTTTTGTCTTTAGTATTCCTTGCGATGTATAATTATTCCATGCCAGGGATGTCAACTACGGTATGATTATCTGGTAGTCTGCTGTATTGTAGGGCAGAGAAATGTGTTGCCATGAATGGACGTCACATTGAGCACTTCCTATGAACAAGTGTTCAGATCTCAGAAAGTACAGTATGTGTTGTAGGACCCATGTTTATTGGACATTATTTGCTTGTTTTTATGCATACTATCACCTCCTAAAATATTGGTTACTTTTTTTAACACTCTGTATAAAGATGTGTAGTGTAAATACTAAGTGCTACATTAGTACAAAATGCAGATGTCATGTACTGCTTTTGGGTGCACAAACCGCTATTATGTGAGAAATACATACTTTCTTACCTTCTCTGTAAATAGCGGAACAGTTTATTCACTGCCTCAGTCCTTAAAGCTTTCGAGATAGCCAATTAGCGATCTACGGAAGGTTTGAAATATAATGAATCGACTTTGAGGCCATAATGCAGCCGAAAGTATTAGGCCAATTGTGAAATCCATGACCCCGTCAGAAATCGAACCCACAATCTCAGTTTTGCAGCGTAACGCCCTATCCACTACCCTGCCGTGTACAGCTGGCGTCAGCGTTTTTGTCGTGTGTCCTAGATATATAGTGCCCAGTTTGTGAGCATGTTGTTAGTGCAGCTGAGAATGGTACCACTTCCTATACACGTCGCATCAGCCACTTGCCAAACACAGTTGTCAGACTGACTGCGGAAAATGTAAAACACTCTCACTTAACGTCCCCATTACTTATTTCACACGTCTAAAACGGTGACGCGGACTGTATCCCAGTGCATACTAAATGACTTCTCTATTAGATGTGTTGATAATTAAAAAGTAAACTAAAACAGCAATATGATAAGAGAACGTGAAAATCTTACAAATTATAATGAATCTTGTAGTATTGTGATTCATTCTGGCATGTGGATGGTTTTATTTTATGTACGGACTTACTGTATGTGATCGCGACATTCCCGGGAAAAAGGAAGACAAAACAAACTTCTGTCTGGGAGCTACGTCGAGTGTAATGCAGATAGTACTGCGAGTCTGTTAAAATTTAAAAGCGCCTCGTAGTCTTGCACGAACCAATGATCAATTTTTAACGCCACAGTTGATCGTGTTAGTGCTTGCCAGGTCATCTGCTTATGTTCACACATGCTCCTAATTGGTTTCTAGTGTGAATTAAGCGGATTTCTTCCTCTTAACAGCTCTACTTCGAAGCAGTTCGCACCTTCTTACGAATATCCTTAACCGAATGCGACATACAGAGGGGATAATAATGGGTTTTCTGAAAAATCCAGTGTTAAACGTCACCATGACTGTTATCATCTTTATTATAGTCATCATTAGAGACGAGAATTTCATGCACTATCAAACTATGAGACATGAACGATCAAGCGAAAAATACATTAAAACATGCACTTTCATTTTTGTTCCAAATTTCTTATTTCACTTCACCTTTTTTTTTTTTTTTTTTTTTTTTTTTTGCACAGTTAACTAACAGCATTTCTTAATTTGTTTCTGTGAGGTTCCTGTGCTTGTCAGTCAATATGATTTTATAGGCAGAGAATGATCTCTCTGCATCACAAGAAGTTAAGAGTAGAGATGGGTAAAACATAACACAACAGTTATTTTGGAACTGTTCCGGTCTCGGAACTGTTGCAAAAATGAACAGTAGGTCGGAACCTCCTGTTCCGAAATAACAGTGTTCCGACTCCGAGCTGCTCACTTGCCAACTGTTGCGGGCTCGCAGTACCGCGTGGCACAAGTTATGTTCCGACTCCCTCGGAACTGTTGCAAAAATGAACAGTAGGTCGGAACCTTCTGTTCCGAAATAACAGTGTTCCGACTCCGAGCTGCTCACTTGCCCAGCTGTTGCGGGCTCGCAGTACCGCGTTGCACAAGGTATGTTCCGACTCCGAGATAACAGTCGGAACGTCGGAGCTTGTTCCGCTGAACCAACGACAGCTGCAGTTACACTGTACTTGAAACTCTCACGTGGTTGGAGGGGGGCGCATGGACATTGAAATCCTTGCGGTGGCGCGAACTTTAATATCAACATTTGTAAGACTGGCCAATCATCTGTAATGTTATAGTAAGTATTCAATAATCTGTAATATTGATTCCCGCTTTATGGTTTATTTCACCATTAGTTGACTAACTGTTTTATAAACATTCTACAAAGTCATAAAGTACGCATACTATTATTAATTCATTGATCAGCTGATTCTATACAAAGGTTAAAGTCGTAAATGGTAATGAGTGGTTTAGTTACAATGTCTGTATGTCGTTTGTTGAGGTTAAGTCTGACAAGCACAAGTTTTTGTGCTATCTTCTCTGTTATCAAAGAACGACAAAAATGTTGTAGCATTATTTGTTGGAAACTACCCATATAAGTACTGATTTGGAGAGCGAGGTTTAATGCGAAGTTTAAATTACACTTTGGTAAAGATGCGATTCCAACATTTTACTAACCCACTGCGGGGTTTCCAGGTTTCAGTACTGCCAATATATATCTTTTTTTATTTATGAAATTATAACTGTGCATTAAGAAAAGTAAAAATAAAAATTAATGATTTGTTTTTTTTTTTATTATGTAATAGAGAGAACAGAAATTACATACCATATGTTTTAAATGTTATGTTATTTTTTTTAGTTGGCTACCATGTCTTTATAACTTTATGTACGAAAACAAAGTGTTGTATTCTGTCCTTGTAGTCAACAGCTGTGTAATTACTAACATTAAGCTTTTGAGTTCTGTCCGCATGCACAGCAATTTTCCAAAATCGATTCGAATGTGCATTGCAGTGCCATCTATAGATAAGAATGTGTACTATGTCATGCCTATGAGTGCTCCAGTGTGAGCTGCATGGTGTTATTTGTCTATGGTGAAGAGGGAGGGTACTGTACCGTTCGTTTGAACGACTCAACGACTCCGACTCATCACCACTGGTGACTGTTATTTCGGAACTGTTATTTGGAACATAGTATTTTTTCGGAACCGGAACCGTCGGAACTGTTCCGGGAAAAGAACAACTTCGCCCATCACTAGTTAAGAGTGCAAACGTGAATGAACCTTTTTCTGTTGCTTAGTTTTCCTTTTCTTTTTCAATCCTGATTCCTGAAGCTAAAATGAGGGTTATAAAAAATCGAAAATCTGAGATGTCCGCTCAAAACCATTAAAACAAGCATTTTTACTGAATATAATGTAGGGTATATTATATGCATGATTAAGCCAAAAATTGTTTAAATATACATTAGACCTATGCATGTTTTTATCCCCAAAAAGGCAAAACATGCACATATGCACGGAAAAAGTACTGGAAAGTAATGAAGTGGGTAAGTATTATCGCCACGGCCTCATGCTTAACATGTCGGCATCATACAATAACGTGCGGTGTGCTTTTAAAACATAATTTTGCCGACCGATTGTTGCTCTGTACGTTTCACTCTAAGCGTCACGTTGTCACGTCTACTTCCTCGATAAGAATAAGCACTAGTTTACGTTGACATTCTTAACTCTTAATAATAACTCTTTAATAATAATAATAATAATAATAATAATAATAATAATAATAATAATAATAATAATAATAATTTTTAATCGCATACTTTAATGTTCGTCCTCAGCACAAGACATTGCAACCTCGGTTTTAGTCCACGTGGATTAGACAAGTAAGTGTCATTTTATAATGGAAGCAGCTTATTGGTTGCAACATTGAAATTGAGGAGAGTGACTGGAGCGGCGACACAAGAAATTGAAAACCATAATACAATTAAATTTCAAATACCTGCCGAATGTTACTTACGAGGGCGCTCAAAGACCTGCCGAATGTTAAGCATGAGACCGCGGCGATAATAATAAGTTTGAGCTGTGTCCTATGTTCCTATAAAAACATGCATTTGCATGGAATTCTCGTCTCTTGTCATCATCCTCTTACTGCCACAAGCTTCTTCCTTTATTATTATTATTATTATTATTATTATTATTATTATTATTATTATTATTATATCATCATCATATACACATCCATTATGACCATCTTTTGCCATTATCATCATCTCGGCTACCACGGAAATGACAATCACTCGTCATTACTACCGGAATCACCATCGCCTTTGTCATTACTATACTTCGTTCCATAATGTCTGACAGGGGACGTAAATATTGCCGACAGAGAATGGGAGGAGGTAGAACACTTCAGATCACCCAATTTCAAGGTAAGTCTCGAATGTGACATCTGCCATTGGTTGAATAGCAACACTATCCCTCTCTCATCCTCTGCCGGCAATATTTACGTCCCCTGTCAGACATTATGGAACGAAGTATAGATCTATTGAAGTCACCATCGCCATTGTCGTTACTACCCACTCACAATCACTATTGTATCCATAATCACAATCACAACTGCCATTATTGCAAAATCACCATCGCTATTGCCATTATTACAGCAGTCACTACCAACACCACCATCTTCATCGCTGTAATCATTACCATATTTCCAATTATCATTCTTGTTATTAGTGAGGATTGTGACCTCACTACACTAATAAACGTGAGACGGCTTCTTGCTGAACTGGCCACAAACTCTTACGACATTATACTGTACAAATGAAAGGGCAGATCTGACATTCATGAAACCGGTATTATGCCGCGCATTTATTCTGTTGAAATTATAACGAACTGCACAGAGTAATCAGTATTTGAGTCGTGTGTAGCTTTAGAATTCATGTATTTAGTTAATATACCTACTGTTTGATCCACAGTTCGCTGGTTCACAGCCAGCGAAGGGCAATGAATGATAAAATCTATTAGTTTTATGTCAAAATTAATCTTTGTTTCTCGCCGCTAAAATTGAATTTCAGTCGCTTATCGCCTGGTCATTTCAGTGATGGATTCCGTTTTATAAAATTAGACTCATAAGCAATGGAGTTTATATCTCTAGATTTTCAGAGGCTGAGATAGTCTATGGTGTGTCCAAAACTACTTCCGACCTGACAAATGGCGCCTTTAGTATGTTACCATGGCAACCATTCAAATCAACCAATCACGAGAGACGCGTAACCATGTTAACGGGACGGTGTTGCCGTGTCTATGTTTACAAGTTGCCTGGGATGACTTTGAGTTGGCTGGTTAGTGCGTGCATTGTGAGAATTAAAAATATTGTTTGGTTTTATTATTGTTTTAATGTATTGATAATTATTGTATTTAAATTATATTTTACGTATTATCTTCGTTGTCATTGGTGGAGTGTGTGACTAGTGTGTGTTTTATAGTTTCTGCGAGAGTTTCTAAAAAGGTGACTTGTGGAATGTCGAAAGGAAGGAAAGGTAGGTGGAGAACAAAGAATATTGTACAAGGTGTCCCGTTAAAGAGTCAATCGCGAGAGATGGTGTGTAACGTAAGACAGTATTTTGAGAAGGAAAACTATAATGGCGGACCTCTTTTACCTTTGGCGCAAGTCGTAATGAGAACTGCTGCTTGTGTTAAAATTAATAAGAGCACTGTTATCGATATTGGAAAAGAAAAAGGCCGTATGGATGAACATGACGCAGGGTCCTCAAGATTCCGGGGAAAAAGGAAAAGTGTAACAAATATAAATGCTTTCCAGCAAGATGCTTTTCTAATTATATTACATGGACGAATACTGGCATTCATACGAGTAAAAGTAAAGTTATCGTATTAAATTTAAACTTGTTTTTACAGTTTACAGTTCTTTCAACGCTTTTCTAACTTACATCAAAGAATACTACCACTACGACGACTACTACTACTACTACTACTACTACTACTACTACTACTACTACTGCTATTGCTACTGCTCCTGCTACTGCTACTGCTACTGCTGCTGCTGCTAAAAATAATGTATACTAATTTTAATGCATAATATTCAACAAATTGGTTAGCAATGCAAACCTTCATGTTAGTTGTTCGTTACTGCACTCTATCGGCAGCGCGCTCGCTCACACGTAAGATAGACAACATGACAACATTGCTCTCCCTTCTCTGTAATCTGTCAAGTCGGAAGTAGTTTTGGTCATACCATACCTTAGTATTTCAGGAGGTGTTGAAATATCATTCTCAGAAACTATAAAAATTCTAGTCTGAACTGAATTATCTCCTCGCATGTTACTACTTCCTCATTATATTCAGTTCAGAGAAAGTGAAATTCAAAATCCATCTTTCCAAAGGGGCTAAGTGCCAACTTTTCAAATTTCATTTTATTCAATCTAAGAGAGGTACGTCCATATGAGCATATCACAGTAAATGGACTCTGTCGTAGTTCAGTTGTTAGTCATTCGTGCGCCGAAAGATGGTATTCGAGGTACCTCAATATGCATTTGGCAATGTGTTTTTCCATAAAATATCTCAGAAACTTGTTTTTGACGCTTAGCACTTTTGGAAAGATAAGTCTTCAAGTTGCCGCCACAAAAATATCCTTCGAAAATTTACCGAAATTAACTTTTGCTGTGACTTTATCATCCGTCTATTCATTCCTTCTTGTTTTGTGTGTAGTCTTTTCTCCTAAACTAATGGATGTTCATTATTCATACCCATGAATCGCATTGCAAGGGTACTCAGTCGCTGCATAAACAGTATTTGGAGCTTTTATTAAAAAAATTCCATCTAGTAATTCTTTTATGTACCGTATTACTTTATTTCTTTCTTTATTACATAATTATAAATGTAGTATACCGTAAGGACCAAACTGGGAAAATAATAGAATTCCTGAAATTGATCATTATTTGTCAGACACAGGAGTACGCATAAATACAGACTCGCAATAATAAATATGTTCCAGAGATATCGGACTCAGTATTTCCGCTGAAGCACGGAACTGAAATTTATCCCGATTGTGTTTCGCTCTCCATCGGTATGGAGGAAGCAAGAATAAGGATGAATTATACTTTATATATGGTCCTGCGGACCATAATTTGTATAACGGTCTGAAAGATGCACGGGGTTTGTTATCTTGAAAACAGCGCAGAACGCAGGAAGCATTACATTTATCAAGCAATAAAAATACCAGGCCTAGAGTGAGAATTATTTTTATTGGTCTACAGCTGGTCACATCGTCTCTTCTATGAAATATTACTGGGAGTAGGAGCTGTTTGTGAAGGGGAAGGAAAATAACGTTACGTCGTTTGCTAGAAACTCCACTCCAAAGAGCTTCAAAGTCTTTGAATTACGATCATGAGGCAGATATTCTGAATATGACATCAAGAGTTTTATTCTACAGGGAGTACCAAATAATAACTCATTGGGTAATGTCAGGGTTGGTTTATGTGTATCTGTCTTCAACGCTTCCGTAAAGACTTCTGGAATGATATGATTAAATTTTAATATTATGTACGTAAATTTCGAAGTGTCTGCGATTAGTAAGGACTAATTATTTCTGTTACCGTCTCCATAATTTTGAATATGAATAATGACTTTGCTTCTAACTACTAAATATAATTTATTAAACTGGAAAAAATGAATATCTTATGCGACGAAAGCTCAAAATATGATTTTACATTTCTGTAAATCGTGTTTATATTTCCAGATATCATTTTATTACATGTATAAAAAATATATCGAGTCTCATCAAATGCAGTTTGAAATTATGCAGAACTATTTCAGAAGCATTATTTATTGGGTCTCATAAATGAGTTATGCAAAAGAGAGACAATCAGAAATAATAGAAGGACAACACGTCATGAAATTGCTTGAATCGTTTACGGAGTACACATATATATTGTACATAATGTATGTATATAAACTTAGAATTGGAAAATGAAATACAATTAAAGTGAAACAGCTTACTAAAAATCATATTTTGAGGATTTTATTTTGTCAGGGAAGAAAAAAACGCCTTTGTCTCAGAAGTAATGACAATGTGTTTTGCTTGTAAATCGATTATATTAATGTTTTTCTTAGACAAAACAACTAATTATTTAAAAAAATATAGGCATTACTCAGCCCCTTGTGGAACAATAAAATCAGTATTGTGGCAGTTTAGATTATATCAGTGAAGTTCTGAGTAAATGATATTCGTCTGCGCTTGTTTCTTAAATCGGTATTAATGTTATGGCAAAAGAAACGTGACAGTGACGTTGTTCTGGAATGAGTATTAACATGACCATCAAATGTTAAACGATTTACGTCTTCCTTTTGATAAGCTGATGGCTAATAAGAATACTAAATTACCAATCTATTGTGCAGTTCTTGAGGTTGTAAGCAAAGGAACGAAGAAGGCAACAATTTCTTCAGGCGGAAAATTTTCCTTCTCCATCTCTGTAAAGAGATACTACATCAGAGTAATTCTCGGTGGTCTAACGGTTACCATACTGGCCGTTGGACTCGAGGTTTCCGGCTTCGATTCCTGCCCTGAGTGATGGAATTTAAAAAACGAGAAAATCCTCACATGACTCCCTCCAGGAGGAAAGTAATTCTGGAAGGACTGTATCGTATACTTACGGGACGTGAAAGAACCTCGTCCCTGATAGAGGGTTCCAGGCAAAATTCAACGGCCACTTCTCGCCCAATTTAAATTTTAAACACTGAATTACCTCTGAAATTGAAAAAGTTTTATAAACTACTACTACAACTACTACTACTACTACTACTACTACTACTACTACTACTACTACTACTACTACTACTACTACTACTACTACTACTGTTGCTGCTGCTGCCACCACGGCCGCCGCCGCCTACACCACCACCACCACCACCACCACCACTGGTCGTAAGACTACTGCGAGCTCTGAATGTAACATTTCCAGAATGTTGAATTGGACGAGATGGACCGATGGCCTCTAAATACTCCTGATAATACGAATTATTTTTTATGGGGCTAAGTCAAGGACCGGAGTTCACGCTGCCGATATGAAAAGTCATAACTACTGTCAAATATGTCGGTACGTTCATTCTGCAATTAGGTCTGGTCTAGAGATGAACAAAACTATCTGCCGCTTTCGCTCGCTGTGTTCGCTGTATTTGTCTTTCGAGTCTCGCTCGTCATTCTCGAAATGGCATTTGGTCGGCGTGGAAAGATTTCGTAACTTTGAATAACATACATCATTGAAATAAATAGCATAAATCTTTAAATAAGACAAAAAGACAAAACAGAACAGTATCTTAGATATCAAATGTTCTGGTTCCATTATATGATATTAGCTATGGTTATATAAATAAAAAACAATTCTCAAATAAATTTGCACTTCTAAGAAATATAAAACATGACAAGATCTTTTTACTTGAGATTGCACGCTTTATCTTAAACATATGAAAAGAAAATTCCTAGCCTTTTAATAAGGGCCTAGTAATTAAATAAAGACTAGGGAACGCATTATTATACACTGAAAGGTCCTAGATATGTTTCAAATAGGCTACTTGATTGTTTATACATATATAACAATTGTCAAAGTAGGTAAAAGTTCAGTCGGGTATAAACAACTGCTGACTTTGGGACTTCAGGAGATGATCAATATCGATTCTCGAAACACTCACAAGCAGTCTTTATGTGAAGGACGCGACGTAATACAACATTGTCGTGAGGGTTTTCGGCTTTGCGGGCGCTGTTAAGTCTCGTTTTCTCGATCGTTGTTCATCTCTAGTCTGGTTTGCCTGAGAGCCAAATAGAGGCTGAATATAATATCCTACGTCTCGCGAGAAGATAATATGGAAAAGTGTTCTTTCTTTAAGTAATAAGAGTTTATCCTTATTAAAAATCATTAAGGACCACAAATTAGCTTCTCCGCTGTGGAGTAACGGGTAGCATGTCTAGCAGTAAAACTAGCGAGCCCGGGTTCGAATCCTGCTTAGGATAAGTTGACTGGTTGAAGTTTTTCCGGGTTTTCCCTCAATCTATTAAGAGCAAATGCTGGATAACTTCCGGCGTCAGACCCTGGACTCATTTCGCTAGCATTATCACCATCTCACTTTGACACTAGATAACCATAGCAGTTGATGTAGATAACCATTGTAGTTAAGCGTTGTAAAATATCGATTCAAAACACAGATTAGCGAAGGTTAAGGCTGCCATCTTTACAGACAATGGGCATTAGTAGCAGCAGGGATAACTATTTCTAGATGCTTGGCGCCTTTACCCCCAAGTAATTGCTACTCATCCTCATTTTTATTAGAAGCTGAGTGTACTTCAGAGCCAGCATTCGATCGGAAGCTTTTATCACTGAAGAAAATGCATAGGGTCTAATATATTCTAGTCCACACCTGTGGAGTAACTGTTAACGCGTCTGGCCGCGAAACCTGGTGGCCCGGGTTCGATTCCCGGTCGGGGCAAGTTACCTGGTTGAGGTTTATTCCGGGGTTTTCCTCAACCCAATATGAGCAAATGCTGGGTAACTTTCGGTGCTGGACCCCGGACTCATTTCACCGACATTATCACCTTCATCTCATTCAGACGCTAAATAACCTGAGATGTTGATAAAGCGTCGTAAAATAACCTACTAAAATGAAAAAAAAAAATATATATATATGTATATATATATATATATATATATATATTGTAGAATCGAACCCGCTACCTTCTGGCTTGCAGCACAGCGCCTTAATCTCAACCCTACCGAGTGCTCCTTTTTTATAGGTAGACCATTTATTATAGTATGTTGTTTTGTAGTGTAGACATTTGCCAATATAATTTACAAGCCATTATTTCTTCGTCCTTGAGAACACTATAAATTTCAAGTATGTAAAGTAGATGTCCAGTATATTCGACGTGCGTTAATATTTGGAGGCTGCTTGAGTGCGACGTGCATGGCGGATATCCTATGTAATATCAGTGAAGCACTTTGTTCAACGCTCATTATCAAAGTCTGTCATTTGGCGATTAGCGGTTTAACCTGTCAATCCAGACGAGCGTAACGGCAATCACGACAAAAGATGCAGACAGAGCAGCCAATGCAGGAGTATATCCTTCAGCGCGTTGTCATCAGCTTAGAGTCGTGCAATCTTCGTCTTTTGGCTCGGTAAACTATTGTGCAATGTGCGTCATGCAGGAATTCAGTTTTCGTGTAGGATTTGATTACGTGGCCACACAGTCGTCCAGTGCTGGTTGGTTGAGCAATTTGTCTCATAATGAGTTTTTGTGCTCAGCGCTAAAATATAATTGGTAATACAAGTATTAGAGAACTAAATAGATTAGGAGTCAATATATGATTAGCATGTACGGAGAGTTACTGAACCGTGCGGTACAGATTCCATGTAAAATGATACTTTATATTGTCCATTATTGGACGAAATTTAATTTGCTGGTTACGTTTCAGCTGTGGCCTGCAATGTGTTTCATTTAGTCATAGTGGTGCATTTCGTGAATGTACTGCATATTATACCAGTAGGAGATTTAGATCGACCGTTGTATTTTCAAATTTCGAATTGAAAGTTCGCGGGCTGGTAGACGATTTCCGTTGTCGACAAGGATACACCGTCAACCAGAGCTTAAAATGTGTTGAAAGTTCTCATTGCAGTGTAAAAAATTAAAATAGAAGTGATTGTGGCTACGCCGTGCATACAGTCAAAATATAGGCTAATCGTTGGTTGAATATCGTCTTGGACCTTAATATTTGTCCATTATTTATTTGATGTTTTGTATTAGCCTACCTCAGGGAGAGGCCGGGGATATTTCGACCACAAGTTGCGGTAGTCTTACCGTGTGTTCGTATAGCACAGGCCTGCAGAACTGTAGCTCTTGAGAGCGACTGCTTTCCTCCCTTCTTTTACCCCACCCACCTTTTCTACCTGTGTGGTCACGGCGTTCTAGTTACGCTCGGCTGCATCAACATTCATTCTCGGGGCGGAAGTCGATCATCCCCAATAGAAGTGGAGTGAGGCTGACGTCATAGTTCCCCTACTTTGCGAGTTCTGCAGGCTTGGTATAACATGTCAGATATCCTTAAATACCACTTTATGGCACGGTTAAATAACCGTGGTTGAAATGTAATTTCCTGTGCACCCTCCCTAATCACCAATTAAGTACACATATGGTTAGTTGGCACCTCATTTTACCAGAGTAAAATCTGTAATGGTAGCCTACACTGTTTATTCAAATTGACAAAAGAAAAGCAATCATACCTCTGCGAAGATGATAGTCAGTGTTTAAACACGACTGAGCTTAGTCCACTCTACATCGAAACAAAAATATCCTGTATTTTCATGTTGCCTTTGTTTGCCTTTTTGCGCTGAATATTTCCGGCTTGTTTTACTTTCTTTTTTTGTGCTGTTTAGTTAAAATATTACAAAATGGAAAATAAAAAAACGAAAATGATTATAGTATTCCAACATGAGTGTGGAGTATTGATAGACTTAATATATATAAATATGTAGAGGAGAAGGTGGAAATATGGGTAACCATTTTGTTTTCCTCATAATAATGGAAAATGGTGTGGAATATTGCTTGGAAATCTTTATTGACATAAAAAGTAATTATTCAGATACAATTTTTCCAGGCTTAAAGATCAATAGTTGCTATAAATATTTGCATATAATTACTTTTTGAAAGAAATTCGAACTGGTCATCTATAGATAGTGGAGTCTAAATATAGGCTACCACAGAAATTTGAAAATAAAATTGGAAAATAACAGAGAAACATAAGCAGGAAAACCGTATCATATCAGTGGCAGTATTCTGTTGGTCTCTTAAACCAAATTATAGTAATTTAGAAATTACTTCTGATGAGAAAATTTAGTTAAATAATAACATTATCTTGTCAAGATAAAATTATTCAAATAACTCAAATCGCGATAGTGAAAATACACGACGTCTTAACGTGCTGGTAATATGGGCTACCTATCCCGTATTTGACACATAGCGATAGCCCATGTTAGCAGCATCGAGTCATGAAGGTTTCTAAGAGTATGTATGGCAATTGTTACTTACTTACTTACAAATGGCTTTTAAGGAACCCAGAGGTTCATTGCCGCCCTCACATAAGCCCGCCATCGGTCCCTATCCTGTGCAAGATTAATCCAGTCTCTATCATCACACCCCACCTCCCTCAAATCCATTTTAATATTATCCTCCCATCTACGTCTCGGCCTCCCTAAAGGTCTTTTTCCCTCCGGTCTCCCAACTAACACTCTATATGCACTTCTGGATTTGCCCATGCGTGCTACATGCCCTGCCCATCTCAAACGTCTGGATTTTAAGTTCCTAATTGAATCGGTCATTACAGAAAGGGGATAAGTCATGAAATCTTACTTTTGAGATAATCAATAAAAACTGTTTTCTTCTTCAAATACTGGAGCAATCATTATAAATATTTTTTCTTACTTTGTTTATGACTAGTGAAATATAATACATCATGTTAGACATTTGACATCTCAAACACTTTTGTTTAAAGTTGTTTATTCGAACCATGACTTATCCCCTTTCTGCAAGGAATTGTTAAATATGGAAGAAAAAATATATAATTTACAATTTTGGGCTAATGTAATATTTGAAAACAAACTAAATGTTAATAATTATAATGATTACGATGATTTTGTGTGCAATTACTACATTATTCTCACCATTTACATAATTATTTTTGCATTTTAATCATTGTTCCTACTATAGAAATGTACCAATATGTGATTTTATATCACAGTTTTAAATCAAAATTCTACATTTAAACTAACACTCAAAAACTGCATATAGGAGGGCACAATAAAAAATACAATAAAGTACTCCACAATCATTTGTTTCAATTGTTATAGAGTGTATTGTTAAATGTTGGAAGCCTTTGTAGATTCCTTGTCACAAGGTGGCCAGTTCAGGATCTCTTCGTAAAAGGAAGTGTGTTCCAATGGAATGTATTGCCTCACTTTCGATACATCTCCAAGTTTTATTCATATTAATGGAAATTTTCCCATTGTATACTTTTGTGTAGGCGTTACTATGCGTCCAGAACCTGGTTTTTTCATACAGAATCTGTGTTTCCTCATTTCACTACCAATGAACAAACTGGCAGTCACACATCCTGGATCATCTTTAGAGTAAACAAATTCACTGAATTGTGCTGAAGAAAACATATTCTTATCTTTCCCTTTCTTCCCCAGTGTGTCTAATCAGCAGGTGGTTTTCTTGTAATACTCTGGCCATCAGCATTTAAAAGTCAAAATATCATCAGTAGTAACTGATTCTACAGAAAATCTGTTGTTTATGTTTGCCTGGTGGATTAAGGTATTGTATTCGTCTGGCACATATACCCTGTCTGTCTTCCTTGGTTTGCGCTTCACTACACCAAAGTTGTGGTCACAGAGAAGAAATGGATGGCCTCGTTGTGGAAAATAATGAATGATTTTGTTAAATCTCCCCATTTGGATCAGTGCAAGCAACAATCGAATTACAGTATGATTTTTATTTTGCCCTCCCTCCACAGTTATCAGAGAAAAGATACAATTCCTTGACTGAAGAAGGGACATTATTTTCAATGTAGTTCAGAAGGAACTTGGAGATTTGTGGCCTATACCTTCATGATAGGAATACGATCTTTCAAATTGTGAATGTTGAAAATTGATGACCCAAAGTTGCGTCTAAACAAAGAATAGTTTTTTACCTACATTGTTCTCCTGTCGTACGGGCTGCTACAGACTTCCCAATGGAATTGACGTTCCAATCCCTTCAGTTTATTTCTCTTATTTATATTTCTGCGGTAGTTAATTTCATTGCGTTTACGTTTGTCACTTACTACTTCTAGCTTATCTGTTATTTTCCTTATCAGCTGATGGGCGCGTAACTTATAGATCCGCGGGACTTAGTTGCATCACGTCGTCAGTCAGTGCAGAAAGAAGGTAAGTCGCTGACTTGTCCCCTTTCTGCAATGACTGCGCTGCTTATGGTACTCTGCTTCGCGTTGAGAATGAGCAAATTTGTCCCATTTCTTTATGAAAATGTGTGTCTAGGTCTGAAGAAAGCAATGGCACTCTTAACTCATTTTCGCGTTTTTCATGACTTATCCCCTTTCTGCAATGACCGATTCAATTATATTAGGTGAAGAATACAATGCGTGCAGTTCTGTGTTGTGTAACTTTCTCCATTCTCCTGTAACTTCATCCCGCTTAGCCCCAAATATTTTCCTAAGCACCTTATTCTCAATCACCCTTAACATATGTTCCTCTCTCAGAGTGAGATTCCAAGTTTCACAACCATACAGAACAACCGGTAATATAACTGCTTTATAAATTCTAACTTTCAGATTTTTGGACAGCAGACTGGATGATAAGAGCTTCTCAACCGAATAATAACACGCATTTCCCATATTTATTCTGCGTTTAATTTCCTCCCGAGTGTCATTTATATTTCTTACTGTTGCTCCAAGATATTTGAATTTTTCCACCTCTTCGAAGGATAAATCTCCAATTTTTATATTTCCATTTCGTACAATATTCTGGTCACGAGACATAATCATATACTTTGTCTTTTCGGGATTTACTTCCAAACCTATCACTTTACTTGCTTCAAGTAAAATTTCCGTGTTTTCCGTAATCGTTTGTGTATTTTCTCCTAACATATTCACGTCATCTGCATAGACAAGAAGATGATGTAACCCGTTCAATTCCAAACCCTGCCTGTTATCCTGAACGTTCCTTATGGCATATTCTAGAGCGAAGTTAAAAAGTAAAGGTGATAGTGCATCTCCCTGCTTTAGCCCGCAGTGAATTGGAAAAGCATCAGATAGAAACTGACCTATACGGACTCTGCTGTATGTTTCACTGAGACACATTTTAATTAATCGAACTAGTTTCTTGGGAATACCAAATTCAATAAGAATATCATATAACACTTCCCTCTTAACCGAGTCATATGCCTTTTTGAAATCTATGGATAACTGATGTACTGTACTCTTATACTCCCATTTTTTCTCCATCATCTGTCGAATACAAAAAATCTGGTCAATAGTCGATCTATTACGCCTAAAACCGCACTGATGAACCCCAATAATTTCATCTACGTACGGAGTTAATCTTCTCAAAAGAATATTGGACAAAATTTTGTACGACGTCAACAAAAGTGATATTCCTCGAAAGTTACCACAGTTGGTTTTGTCCCCCTTTTTAAAAATAGGTACAATTATGGACTCCTTCCATTGTTCTGGTACAATTTCCTTTTCCCAAATAGCAAGTACAAGTTTATAAATTTCGCTATATAGTGCACTTCCACCCTCTTGTATTAATTCTGCTGGAATTTGATCGATACCTGGAGACTTGTACTTTTTGAGATTTTCTATCGCAATTTCGACTTCTGAGGGCGTGGGTTCGGGTATAAATGGCTCAGCAGTTTGTATTTCAATTTCGTCCCGATCATTTCTATTTGCCCTATGTGCATTTAGTAGTTGCGCAAAATATTTTTTCCATCTGTTCAGGATTGATGGAGAGTCTGCAAGCAAGTCACCATTCTCATCTTTGATCACGTTTACCCTTGGCTGATATCCGTTCTTAAATTCCTTTTTATACCCTTATATAAATCTCTAATGTTTTTATTTTTACTATTTGTTTCTACCTCATTCAATTTTTCCTTCAAGTATTCTCTCTTTTTATTCCTAAGCATACGACTTGCTTCCCGTCTTTCATTGAAATAATTATCTCTCTTCTCCTCAACTGGATCCTGTAAGAATTTCAATTTTGCCTGTTTCCTTCTTTCTACTACCATGCAACAATCTTCATCAAACCACGGTTTCTTTTCTTAGTTTCATAAAAACCTTTGCTCTGCTCGGCTGCAATTTTGATACTATCTCTGATGTTTTCCCACACGCTATTAACATCTAATTCTTTCTTAACTTCGTCGGAACTTTCTAAAGTGGCAAACCTATTCGAAATTTCGACCTGATAATTTTGCTTAGCTTCCTCGTCCTTTAATTTCAAAATATTGAATTTAGTAATATTAACTTGTTGCTCTACTCGCTTGGCTACTGATAATCTTTCTCTTAATTCTCCAATCACCAAATAATGGTCAGAATTACAGTCTGCACCCCTGAAAGTTCGAATATCTACTATACTAGTATGTCTCCGTTTATCTATCAAGACGTGATCTATTTGGTTGTGTGTCAATCCATTTGGAGAAGTCCAAGTATATTTATGTATATCCTTATGGAGGAATGTTGTACTTTTGACAATTAAATTTTTCGATGTGGCAAAGTTGACTAATCTAACTCCATTGTCACTACTAATTGTGTGTAGGCTCTCTTTTCCAATAGTTGGTCTAAAAATATCCTCCCGTCCTACTTTGGCGTTGAAATCCCCCAATAACATTATCTAGGAACTGATCAAAAGTATGTTCCAATTCCTCATAGAAGCTATCCTTTATATGGTCGTCTTTCTCTTCTGTAGGGGCGTGAGCATTTATAACTATGATGTCGCACCATCTACCCTTAAGTACTAAATATGATAACCTGTCACTGATAAATTCGACCTTTTTTACTGCTGATTTTATTATTTTATGAACAAAGAATCCTGTTCCTAATTGGTGATTATTGTTTCCTTCCCCATAATACAACAAGTAATCTCCTATTTGTGATATGCCATTCCCATCTAACCTAACCTCTTGTACTCCCACAAAGTCTATTCTATATCTAGCTAGTTCTTTTGCTACTAATGCTACCCCTCCTGTTCTATAAAGACTAGTTACGTTCCAAGTGCCAAATCTCAAAACCTTATTCCTTTGCTGTGGTCGTGCCAGAGAATCAGTCCTATTCCGAGGCTTATTGTAGGGATTCGTAACAAGCTTCTTTTTACGGTGATGGGTTGTTAGCCCTTCGTCCAACCCCCAAGCTGGAGGACCACCCCTTATCGGCTGTCCACGACTGCTTATTCAATATATTCGCAGCTACCCTCCATATCTGGAGGCCGTCTCCTCTATCCGCAACCTGAGGACGCGCCATGCCGTGGTGATAGGGACCCACCATACATGGTGTATGGCAATTGTTGTTCTGAATAAACATTATTCTCATGCCATGTGATAGAACTATTCTTAATCAGTGCAACACATCAAGCGTGATTTCTAAACACGAAATATATTTCTTTCAATAAAATTGAAACTACATACCTGTAAAAACTTTGAAATTGATTAAAAAAAAACCACAAAGGACACACCACATCCACACCACAAAGGCAACTGGTTTGTCTCTTTCTGGACGCAGACTGATGGACACGAGATGTACTTTTAGAGCTTTTCCGTTAGATAACAACACCATATATAGTAAAACACGAAGTAGCCCGTATTACCAATCCTAGCCCATATTTGCACTTTCTCCTGTATTGTAATAATAGAAAAAAACAGTATCCATAAAGGAAAGGGTTAAAATTGTAAATTATGTTCTATTTAACGACGCTCGCAACTGCCGAGGTTATATCCTCGTCGCCGGTGTGACAGGATTTTGTCCCGTATGAGTTCTTTTACATGCCACTAAATCTAGTGACATGAGCCTGTCGCATTTAAGCACACTTAAATGCCTTGACCTGGGCCGGGATCGAACCCGCAACCTCGGGCGCAAAAGGCCAGTGCTATACTTCCTTCGCCACCTAGGGCGACGAAAGGGATGAATCATAGGCTACCAGAAAATTAATACGGATGCGTCCCAGAGAACTGTGTAGTGTTTTAAAATCCATCCATAACGTCTCGTAGTTCAGCGTGCGACGTAGGAAAAGTGTGTTCCTTCTTAAAATACTGACAATCCGTTGCACTGAAACGTAATGTTGCAAGCAGCAGGTTAATAGGAGAAATAGGACCGTTTCTGTTTGATGGTTATTGCGAGTGACCCATCTGTTGCAGCAGAAATGACATGGTAGCTTTCGATAAACGAATTTCTCCTGCACCTTTTCGTAACACAGAATCTGACCGTAGCTGCCGTTCCCAGTTACTTGACTGGAGGAAGATTAACTTGTGGTTCTACCACTCACCGGACTCTCTATTTGTTGGGCGAACAGTGACCGTCGTCACAGTCGCAAGTGCCAAAGAATTTAAATAGTTACAAGGTATGCAAATCATATAGGCTACTGAATCTGACGTCAATCTTCTCACCAAGTCTTGCACAATAACTACCAAAACGACAGTCTTCACCGCAATAACCGCCGGGAACCAAAACCAGCGTCGTCGTTGTTGTGTTTATTAATAAAATAAAACTTCCAACTTAGTCATCTAGTTGAATGGCAATTGAATTGTCTACACATTTTGCTATTATTTCGTTTGTTCGAAATGTTTAAGTTGACGTAAACGTAAGTTTGACGATTCAACCAACTGGCCCGAGTTGATAGCGCTATTTATAAGACAATTTATTGTTCAATTTAGAGGTAGATTTGGTTTGTGGCACCAGTATAGCGGACTGTCGGCCCGTAAAACATAGCATTTATTGAACATTGAGTCTGTGACAGTCAGAGCGTCAAATTCCCGGCTCGTGGTCGTTATTAGGAATGTCGGTCGCCTGACCTCGCTGTCTTGTTTTATCAGTCTGTGATAACATGTCGGCGGCAAGGGTCGTCAAATTGCTTCAATATATTGACTAAACACCAGCATTCGAGGGAATTGCTGCAACACACTACACATGAACAAAGCATGCACAATAATGCTCATAGTCGTAGTTCCTCAACTGTCATGGTTAAGTAAGCGAATTCCACTGTTTTCTATTGTACATGCTAAAAAGTTCTTTTTTGTAATCAAAATTCTTTAGCATATTATGTAATTATTGCGTACATATATAAACATAAACTCGTAAAGTAATAAAATCCTTTAATAACTGTATGAACAGATTATGTTATTATTATTTCTCTCTATTGCGACTGGGCTTCTATACGTCTTTGTCTTGTAGTTTACCTTAGCAAGACGCATGATCACAACTTAAACCCATAAGCAGAGAAATATACTATTCTTCAATGTTTATATTAGGATTCATACTCCACATGATTGCCGTAGAAACGGATCAAAGAGTGGAACTTCTTAAAAAAAAAAAACAAACAAACAAAAAACATTATCTTAATGCTTTCGTAAAGACACAATCAATGAGTCCTGAAGTTTCGACTCTGGACATTGCCAAGGTTCCTGAGGGTTTTCATGGACGTTCTCCTTTATCCCTTCTTCATTCCCCGCCATTTCCAATTTCAATATTCATTACCATCATCTCAATAGTACTCTCCCAAAACCATGTTTCTATTTCCTCTCCTGTTCTTTTAAATTCTTCATAACTGTCACTTCATTCTGCTCAGCATATTTTGTGTGTTTTCTGCTCGGTCTGTGTTTTTTTCTTTCATACCAAGTATTTTCCCCTCCACTATAGCCTATTAAAGTTAAAGAGCGAGGTTAGGGTGCCAACATTTGCTCTGTCCATGTTGCCAGTGACCTAACCTCAGGGTCTGAATATTCACAACAGGTCTCTGAAAGTTTCTGCATCTCCTCCACCTGGTGATTATACTGTATTTTCACATGTGTACAGTCAATTGCACGTATACAGTTAGGAAAACGTGAAATCGTATAAAATCCCTGCTTAACCCTTGCAGTTTCCTAAGGTGTTGTTGGCATGTTTATATAACGCTGTGACAATGTCCTGTAGCTGTAACAACTTTTCTAACTGTTTTGTTTGTGGTGGACACAAAAATACCACTTTGATCACCAACATTAATGAGAGAACTGCCTGAAGCAAATCTTAAAGTGACAAGAAACATTGCTTCCGTTGAAATAGCGTTATTTTTCTATTTGCTGTTTTAATTACATGCTTTATCTGATGTAAAACAATGTTTGCTGTTTTTTTATACAAATTCGAAACGTATTAAATACTCTGTTTCATCACATTTTTCGAAATAATCAACTCTCGCACGAATAATTCTAGGCCTCCGTAACCTCACTTGTGGGGTAAAGTTGCCTATTTCCGTGATACCCCTAATTCCATGATACTTTTTTAAAATTTAATATCAGCTTTGTCGTTCGACCCTAGCGCCAGACATCTTTCTCCAAAAGAGTGCATCTTCCGCCTACATTTGAGACATCGACGAACTTTCTAGCAAGATAGCCAATCCTGTAACATTCAGTGAAAAAACATATCACGAAATTAGGTAACTTTGCCCTAGATAATATTTATTATCTTCTATTTCATAAAAAATTTCAATACGTTCATCCATTTTCTAATGGCATTACTATTTTCTAATTTTATTGTATATTGAAATGTACTATTGTCAGTCGAAACTAACCTTTCTATTAGAAAAATCGCAGATATATTAATATAATGTTAATTAAGTTTAACACGAATACCAGTTTAAACCTACACGACAGAAGTTTTGAGTTTGAACCACGTTTAAACTTGATACAAAGTTTAAACTAACATGGGGAAAATTATTTTTTGATTAAACTCAGGCTTAAACCAGCATAAGATAAACCCAAGTTTAAACTCATTTGGAGAAAACGTCCCTTAGTGAGAAGAAAATTAATTAGGTCCCAGTTATGTTGTCCTTCAAGTTAATCTTCTGATTTGCAGTTGTATGAACTTTTTTGTGTCACATATACATGCATCAGTCGCCATCGCTATGAGTCACATCTCGTTCGGAAATTTCGATTTCTCGGAGCTGTGATTTTGGAACTATAATCACAGTCGGAACTAGCGACAAACCTGTCACTGCGACAAAATAAAAGATCTTGAAATCACACCCCATCACTAAGTATTTCTTATGTCTAAAGTAATATTATTCTCTTTGTTCCAGGTAAGAACTGAACTCGGCTTCTTCGTTTAGCTTCCAAACATGCAGTGAAATGTTAAGGACAACAGCAAGGTAAGTATCACAATTTATGCTATTTGACCCCATCTGTCTTCACATAAAGAAAGTTGGCTAGTTCAACTGTGCCCAATACTTTTTTTTTCGGTTTGCCGTATATAAGAAATGACATAATTACAGTCTCTTATTGTTTGGTTTAGCCGTTAGTGGTGTACGCAGCGACTAAAACACGGAAATTAACATTGCATGAGCATACGATTAAACATCCGCGACGTGGAATCAGCACAGTCTCCACCTGAGATAACAAAGGACATCATATTGGAATGGACAAGCATTGTGCCCTGTGTAAGTAGATCTAGTGGCAGAAGTTCTACATGACGTTAAATCCTTGCGCCTTTCATCATTACGTTCCCATAAGACGGTCGACACTAATGCTATATATTGCATCCGGGAAATACAGAATGATTCTAAAGTCTTTATCTTGTTTCGTATGTGGATAGAACAATAACCATGACAGATATAGCAAAAACGATTATACAGGCTGTTTCCGAGGTGGTGTTACAAACTTTCAGGGATGATGGCGAAGGGCACATATATATCAATTTGAGATAAGGAACCCTGGTCCGGAAATGACCGAGTCGAAAGTTACAAGCAAAAATAGTTCTGTGGAAATGAAATAATTTTATTCCTCTGTACACCTTATTTATGTGTATTTATCTGTACATCTTACACATACTGTATTCATCTGACGTTGTTTACGTTGTCTACTTAAGTATTCCACTGAATGCGCTGTCTGAGGGATGGGGACAGGAAACTACACTAAAGCAATGTAGATAGCGTAATGTGTAACGGACATGGTCGGTTCTGATATGAACGTCTGTAGACAGCAGTGTATGTGTATAAGTTGCAGTATCCAGTCGATCAGTCCTAGTGAAATGGAGTAATACACGAGAGCGGAATAAGCAGATCTGATTTTCGAATACGGATGAGCCAATGGGAACAGTAGACAAGCTCACAGATTGTATCGCCGCAAGTACCCACGTAGGAGACATCCGGCCCATATCATTTTTCCACGACTGTTTCAAAAGTTAAGGGCAGAAGGGCACATGGTGCCAAATTACAATTCCATTTCTACACAACTATTTTTTCTTACAACTTTCGACGCAGTCATTTCCGGACCATGGTTCCTTATCTCAAATTGATAGATGTGCTCTTCGCCATCATCCCTGAAAGTTTGTAACACCACTTCGGAAACACCCTGTACAGTATAAGTGGATAGAGTAACTCTCCAATTTTCGTAGGCTCTATATATCTTACAGGTGTTCCATATATCCACCATTGGTGACGCGGCGGACAACAACACTCTAGTCAAGGTCCTGCCATACACTCCAACATCAGACGATCTATACTAACAATACTACATGCGTGATTCTCTCTCGCCGCTGTGCTAAGTCACGTGGCAAAGGAGGACGAATACATGACCTTTGACATAACCCCATAATAAAAAGTCACATGGGTTTAGGCCAGGTGACCGTAGGGGCCACTGAAGAGAAGAGTCATCTCGAGAAGCACGTCCAATCCAACTATCTGGATTTTCAGAATCGATGTAGTGACGGACGACATCATAAAAATGAGGTGAGCACCATCTTACTGGTAAATGAATTGTAACTGTGGCATTAACAACTGTTGAAGCATGCCAGGTACACTGGACCGTAACAGTTTGCTCCGGAAAGAAAAATGAAACATAGGCCTAAACATTTGAAGAAGAAATAGCACAAAACACTAATTTCAAGGGAATCACGGACATCTTCCACCACAACTCCAGAATTTTCCGTGCTCCAAATGCGTACATTGGAACGATTCATATAGACAGCCAGTCTCTTTAAACTTGTAACATGCACGAATTGTTCTGACTGTAGGCGGTTCATGGTTATATTTCGTACGAAATAGTCGTTGTACAGTCACAACCGAATCACATATAGCAAATTCTAACATGTAGAAAGCTTTGATTTCATCAGTGAACGTTATGTTTTCGTTATGGCTGCCCTCCAGCTGCTAAGTCTAAAAATACATCATAGCGCCTATTACGAATGTAAACTTGGGGAGATACTCTATCCACTGATATAAGCGTTTCCGCTATGTATGTCATGGTTACCGTTCTATCGACCTCCAAAACCAGGTAAAGATTTTAGAATCGCTCTGTAAATGCGTATGTACAACAAAAGAACGCTTTAGCTGAAACAGTATCGCAAATGTTAGGATAATCTTGAAAATAAACGGACTGATTGTGAGAATGATTGAATCACTGACGGCTTTCAAAAAGCAAAATTCCCTCTTCTACGACAGTATTACTTTGCAGGTATTTAAATATTATTTTCGTTCAGACAATATGCTAGTTCGATATAGCTATCTGGCTAATTAATGGGTAAACCGTTAGAATAAGGGAAACATTTCAAAGTCATTTTCAATTCGCAATGATTTTATGTGTCACCTGTAAATGCGTGCGCTGTTATTTCTCTAGTATTCTGAAATACTACAATTTATTTTGTCCCAAAATCCTTTAACATGTCTTATTCCTAAATATTAAGATAATGGTATTAAAATATGCCAGTGATCTCATATTTTAATACACATGCATTCAGAGTGAAAGGCGTTCAATGTCAATCAAAGGATAGATCCTAAAGATAAAAGGAATAAACATTTTCTTTGCCATTTCAGTTATTTCTTTTAATGTAGGGAAAAATGTAAACAAAATTGCAACGTTCAGTAGGACTGGCACCCATTCTTCACCATCAGAGCGTTTATTACTATTGAAGGGAACTGACTCAGGTTTGTGTCAACGCAAAGGAAGAAGTGGGAGGAGAAATGCAACTACAGACAATGCACATATTAAGGATGTGATGTTTAAAAGAAATTATTGTATTGTCCTAAAAAATACCAACGATGGATAGCCGAGGAATTAAATCCTTCAGAACGTAAGTTCAGCAAATTATTAATGAATTTGGTGCGTTTCCGTTTCCGTACCGTATATAAGTTAGTCATTATCTACAAGCATGTGATAATATAGTCGAAGATTTCTGTGCTGTGCTCTGAACTTATAATAATTTTGCAATGAATAAATATGAACTAATCAATTCTCTAGACTATCATTGTCATGGAACGTCATTCCAACATTTTTACCTTAAAGAAGAAATGCGGGTTAGATCACATTTCTTTGAGTGCATTGAATTGCACTTCATATCTCATTGAGACACTTGTGACACGTCACCGACAGAAGATTTATTGCCTTTGGTGAAAGTTCGACGTTGTGTCAACTCTACGTCACGAGTGCCGAAAAGAGTGTTCTTTTAGTGAATAGTTGAAAAAAATTCTTACATGGACTTCGTTCAAAGAAAGGTCAAGAAAATGGAGGATATACAAGCGAAAAGAAGGTATTCGAGAACAAGGAGAATGATATTCAAAGAAGAATTGTAGAATAATGAAGTATTTTGAAGGAACAAGAGGATACTCAAGAAGGATAATGATATTCAAATGGAAGAAGGGGAAGAAATGTATTTAAAGAGGAAGAGAAAGGTGATGAATAATGAAGAGAATGCTACATGAGAAGGAAGATATCAAAGGAGTGGACAGGATATTCAAATAGGGAAAGAATATTGATGATGGAAAAGAAGGATATTCACGGAAGAAGTGAGGCTATTAAAGAAAGAATATACTATAAGAGGAGAAAGATATCTAAGGAAAAATGTAAGGATATTGATGAAAAGAGAATATTCATGTACGAGGAGAAGGATGCTGAAGGACTAGGAGAATATTCAGGGAAGAATAGAAGGGTATTGAAATATAAGAATATTCAAGGAAGAATAGAAGGATATTGAAGGAAGAGGAAGTTACTTCGAGAGAAGGAATTTACTCAAGGAGGAGCAGAAGAGTATTCGAGATAGAGTAGAAAAACATCTAAGGAAGAAAAGGACACTAAGTATTAGATAATTAAGGAAAAAGGAGAAAAAAGAAATTGAAGAAAGAATAGAAGGATATTGAAGGAAGAGAAGGTTATTTCAAGAGGAGAAATTTACTCAAGGAGGAGCAGAAGAGTATTCGAGATAGAATAGAAAAACATCTAAGGAGGAAAAGGACACTAAATATTAGATAATTAGAGAAAAAAGGAGAAAAAAGAAATTGAAGAAAGAATAGAAGGATATTGAAGGAAGAGAAGGTTATTTCAAGAGGAGAAATTTACTCAAGGAGGAGCAGAAGAGTATTCGAGATAGAATAGAAAAAAACATCTAAGGAAGAGGAAAGACACTAAATATTAGATTATTAGGGAATAAAGGAAATTTCAGAAAGAATAGAAGGTTATTAAAGAAAGAGGAGGTTACTTCAAGAGGAGAAATTTACTCAAGGACGAGTAGAAGAGTATTCGAGAAAGAATAGAAAAATATCTAAGGAAGAAAAGGACACTAAACATTAGATAATTAGGGAAAAGAAGGAGAAAAAGGGAATTGAAGAAAGAATAGAAGGATATTGAAGCAAGAGGAGAATATTCAAGTAGGAGAAGTACATTGAAGAAGGAGAAGAAAGATATTCGAGGAAGATGAGGAAGATATTGAAGGAAAATACTACAAAAGGAGAAATATATCCATGGAAGGTAAAGAGAAGGGTCGTCAGGGAACATGAAAAGATATCAAAGGAAAAGGAAGTTATTATAAAAAGAGAAAGTTTGAAAAACGTGACAAATGGGAAAGAAAACAAAAGAAGATGAATATCCATGATAGAAAAAGAGAATATTGAAGTAAGATATTCCGGAAAGAGGATACTGACAGAAGAGGAGGACATTATGGTAAGAGTAGAGGGGTATTCAAACAAAATAACATTAAAAAGGAGATTGAGAACGATATGCAAGAAAGCGAAGAAGGATATTAAAGATGGAAAATATACAAGGAGTAGAAAGATATTAATGGGGCCTATTATACAGTAAGAATAGTGAAAAAAATTTGAAAATTTTTTTATTGTCTCAATCGATAAAGTAGCCTGTACCTTTCTATAACAGGACTTTCATTTCAAAACTTCCCAATCTAAATAACTAATTATTTAAATTGAATTAAATTAAACAAAAGACACGTCAATTTAGATATTGAGGGTAAAGTTTGAAAACAAGCTTAAGTGCATTTTAGATTTCACCCCCATCTCCGGCCACCCTCACTTTGAAATTTCAAGTGGCACCCCTATATTTTTATACTTAAATATGAAAGAGCATTCAATTGTTTATACACCTCATTCATTTCTTTTCGCATCTTTTGTTTTCAATCGTCGCCTGGCAACCTGTATTTTTTTTTTTGTTATCAGTTGATTGTAGGATGAAAACAGCTTATTTTGTGTAATTTCCTAAGTTTAATCAGTAAGGATGATTTATATTCTCTCTTGAAGGGTATACATCATTTTAAAATCATTTAATATACAAACACAACTATTACATGAAATGTAGCTTTATTCTCTTCAGCTCTAATCAACTGATAATAACAACAATCCAGATTGCCAGGCGACGATAGAAAACAAAAAATGCGAAAACAAATGAATGAGATGTATAAACAATTGAATGCCCTTTCATATTTAAGTATAAAAATATAGGGATGCCATTTGAAATTTCAAAGTGAGAGAGGCTGGAGGATGGGGGTGAAATGTAAAATTCAATTAAGCCTGTTTTCAGAATTCGCCCTCAATTTCTAAATTGACGTGTTTTTTTTTGTTTATATTGAATTCAATTTAAATAATTAATTATTTAGACTGGGAAATTTTGAAATGAAAGCCTGAATATTTCCAAGCACATTCAGCAAGTTGACATATGCGGCAGGTTCTTTTTAGTGTAGGATGTAAGTACAAGCATGTCCCAACTTCAGACTGATTTTCCCGACATAATTACATTTTTCGATACAAAAAAACCGATATCTCAAGAACCGTTTATCTGATTTCATTCACATTTTGTACACTTGTCCTTTGTAATAATCTCTAGAGGTTGGACTATACTTACTTACTGGCTTTTAAGGAACCCGGAGGTTCATTGCCGCCCTCATATAAGCCCGCCTTGGTCCCTATCCTGAGACAGAGAATCAGTCCCATTCCGAGGTTTATTTGAAGATTTCGTAACAAGCTGTTTGTTATGGTGATGGGTTGTTAGTCCTTCGCCCAACTCCCAAGCCGGAGGACCACCCCTCATCGGCTGTCCGCGACTGCCTAGAGGTTGGACTATAATGGTTAAATTTGAATGAAAAATGAGCAATTTTCTAGTAAAAATATATTGAAAAAGAAACAACATTCTGTTAATGCAATGTAAAAATTTATAAATTTGGTATGACGTCAGCTGTGATGCTCATTGATGATCTTTAGACTATGATCTCATATGTAAGGAAAAAAATAGTAAATGGCTATTATTTTCTCATTTTATGTTAAATGAAGTTTTTTGTAAGATTTTTTTTCCCTGAAAAATTCAAATTTTCAAACATATTCATTGTTACTAGATGTATTAAATATCAAATTGAAGCTAAAGTGTAAAATTTGAAGAAAATACACGAAGTGTAGTCAAGTTATTTAATATTTTATAAAAATTGCAACTGCTACTGTGAAACCCCTTAAAGAAGAGTAATTTTACGACAGTGTGATGGATATTGAATAAAGTGGAGGTTTGTATATTCAAGAAAGAAGAATTTATTCAAGAAAGGGAAGGAAGGTGCTAAAGAAGAGTAGAATATTTAAAGAGGTGGATATTCAATTAGAATAATAAGAATAAGCAGGTTACGATGGAGGAGGAGGGGAAGACAGGAAGGGAGCAGTAAGAGAATAAGGTAATAGAGGATGACGACTGCAAGAGAAGGAACAGAAGTAGAAAATAGTAGCATTAGGAAGATAAAAAATTAGAAGGAGAAGGAGGAAAAATTTAAGAAGTTTAATCAGGAAAAGGAGAAGATTAACAAAGAACAAGAGGGCGGCCATTAAGGGAGAGAACGACGAGAGGAAGAATGAAATAAAAAAGAACGTCAGAAGAACTGGCAGAAGAAGCAGTAAAATTTTATAAATGCATTCGTAAAAAAATTTAGAATAGAAGTCCAAGGGGAATTATTAAGTCATGAGCGGTGTCGGACACGTTGTACAAGCGTATAGATTCGCGAAAGTCTGTAGCAGAAATATGTGTAAAAACACAAAACACACAGTGAGCGAACGACCCATGGGACAATGTAAACAAGTGCAGTCATCCGAGAGATACCAGCCCGCAGAGCACGGCGCGGGGTACGTCGCAAGCATGACGATGAGAACGGCCAGGTGGGGGATGCGCAGATGCCTTCTTGTGTACAGTCTCTTCCCTGTTGTGTGGTCGCTCTGTAAACATTGGAAAAACTGGTAACGCATCCCTTCATCTGTGATGAAATGAACTCAAAATTCTAAATTGTTACTTTAGCAATATAAAATTTATGAAACCTACTAGGTTTTAATCATTGTATGACTGTCATCCTACCGGTATTTATTTATCTATTTATTTGTTTGTATTTTTCCTAGTAAGTGGTCTGATAAGTAGACATCGGATTTTTAGGCACTAAAAATTGCAGTTTTAGGCGCCTAAAATAAGCTCAGAATTTGTAAAATTAGGCTCTATTTTAATGAAAATAGGCATTTTAGGCACATCAAGGTATCATACTTATTTCTTTCACTGAAATTTTTAGTTATACACTAAAATACGCACAAAAAAGTATGTTTAAACAGTAAAAAAGAATATTATATTATATTTATAAACAGAGCTGCACAAATTTAATATATTGAAACTAATGAAATAATGATTATTGATATCAAGATTACTCATTTTAAGTTATTGAAATTCAGTTCCATGCTCAGACTTTATTATAATTATCTGCACAGTACACCACCAGAATTTTTTCTAAATTCTCCACAGTTAACCTTTGCCTTTTGTCACTGAGAATCATTTTGAAAGCAGAAAAACTTCTTTCAACCGAAACTGATGTGAGAGGCGCAAATTTTAAATTAGGTACAATAAAAACATCAATACTTACTGGAACATTTACACTTTCCCCCGATATCACTCTTGATACTTTTCCAACAATGAAAATCCTACATTCTTATTTAATACGTTGTCCCACTTATTTTTAACTTTTTTCCCAGTTTCGCCCAAAGCAGAATGTATGTTCACTTGAGCTTCCTTTACTATTGCTATTTGGCTACAAAGAGATTGTTTTTCACGTTCTAATTGTTCAATGCTTGCAGGTATGAAAGAAAAGTTTGATGTTATGTAGGCAATATCGTTTTTCACTCGTGAGTCATTCAGACAATCTTTCACTGCTTTCACACACGCTGCACTATCAGTTTCAGGTAATTTATCAATAACTGTGACCACTTCTTTAAAATACTTAGAATAATACACCACTGACTGAATCCAGGTTCCCCATCGTGTAACAACCGGCTGAGGTGGGAGTGGGATATCTGGAAAGTTCTCTCTGAATATTGAAATCCTGGATGGGGCTTTACAAAAACATTTTTTTGTGTTAGAAATAAACGAATTGACAAGAGGAGATTCATTCCGGATTGTTTCAGAAACCCTGTGAAGGCCATGTGCTAGACAGGTTACATGCGTGAGGTTAGGATAAAATGTTTTAAGAAGTGGAGCTGCAGCAACCATGTATGAGGCAGCATCAGTACAAAACAACAGACCTTTAGAATCGTCTATATTACCTGAGTATAAAGACTGTAGGCCTTTATTTACAAAACAAGCAATGGCTTGGCTATTCACTTTCGAAAGTTCCTTAACACATACGAGGTGTGGAATCGAAGGTCCATCAGGACAAAGTTTTCCTACTACCATATTTGCTATATACCTATTCATAGGATCTGAGGTTTCATCCACAGAGACCCATATGTAAGAATCACCTATATCCTCCCGAATGGAAGCTAAAGTTTCATTGTATATTCTGTCTAAGTAATTTTTCTTAGGGTCGACTCAGATGGGATATTTTGTTTGCAGTATTTTTGTAAAAACTGTCTTAAAACCGGATTTTCAATTGCATTCCAGGGAATGTTAGCAGCAACAAACGCTCTGGTTAAATCAGCATAGAAATTGCTGCTGAGATTGGATGAATTAGGCTGTGTTAGTAAAGTTTGTTGCAGTTGATTTTTCTGCTGAGCTTTAGCCTTATGAGCCGCTCCTTGCACATGCTGCTTTAGGTGGCACTTCTTTTCTTGCGAAATCTAAAAATATAAAGTAAACTGAATTATAATAAAATCCTAATTGTTGTATAGCCGTATTTCTATCACAAAGTTAGTGGGTTCGAACAATCAAAATTTTAATGACCTGCAAATACTTTAACTATCGGAATTTAAAAGGTTAAAGTGTAGTGGTCTTAAAAAGAATTATACCTCAGGATAGCTCAGTCATTGTATAAATATTATAGGCCTACTCATTAAAATTAATATAATTTATATATTTCAACTATTGTTACATACCTGTTTGCTACAAATCTTGCAGAATATTATTTTTCCATCATAAGTGAATTCTGAATATTCTGTTAGCCATTGCCGGATCAATGTAGATTTTGCACTTATATTTTTCGGCATTATCGCGTTAAACTTCACAGGAAAACGTCCTACCGCTCAAAACTTCTCAACACAAATAAGGTGAGGGAAAGAGCAACTGTTAACGAGCATTCAAATGAACCGTTGTTATTGAGATTCAATTGGACAAAAATACAAAGTTCCACTTATTGTTGCATTTCCTGGTAGTGTTAACACTAGGAGGGCCATTCTTTTAAATATTTTGTAACGGTTTACCCTACTAATTCGCAGTTTTACGACTTTTCATAAATATTTCAAAAACACTCTTTCTCCACAAATCGTGATTTTATGACACTCTGAAGGGCAGTACAGCTAATCGGTTTCAGACCGAAAACAGTCATTTTTATAGTATAGTATATCTGTGAATCGGTAGCAGCACATGTTGTGATTGTTGCCTGCTTCAAAACAAGGTTGGTTCTTTGTCGGCATTTATGCCTCCAAACATGTTAAATTCGGTGAAATCTATTGCGAGTGTCGTGAGATTCAAAACATTTTGTTTCCTTTATCAATGGTTTCATGGCCGGTGTGAAGCAAACTTTCCACTTTTTAAATGCCTTAAATTTCGCAGTGAATGCATGTATAAATTATAAAAAGTGAGAGTAAAATGCGAAACTTTACAGTGAGCTAGGCATTTTTAGGGGAATATTAACAAATTAGGCTCTCATAACCGTTTTAGGGCATTTTAGGGCACTATAAAACTCTTTGAATACCTTTCAATTTCCATGAAACACAAATATTAATAATTATTTTTACTTTTCTCCTAAAGAAACAAAATAGGCATTTGCCCTAGAATCCGATGTCTGCTGATAAGATATTCCCACTATCGATTTTTGCCACTGTTTCGTGTTGAGGAGTGAAACATTGGATTCAGTTGTAGGGATTTCATTGGTTACTTTCTATGTGTAATGCTCGCCGTAGCATTTCTATGGCTTTTTAAAACTGAGCTGTTTCTTATTCTACATCAATGATAAGAAGTTTGTGAATTTCCTACTGAGAAATAACGAAAACGAGTGCTGTAGAGCAGAGAAAAAGTACATCCTCAACATAGTTTTAATTTTTCATTAATTCCAATTGAATTGGGTAAAGCATAACGCCTATAGAATCAGGAGATACTGCACGTCAAGCATGCTCTGCTAAAGTCAATAACTTTCCATATAAAATAGGAAAAGCGACCTTACAAAATATGCGCTGCGGGTTGCTTACGCCATGGGTTACCTCGTACGAGTTACAATTGGACATCTATGGGGTAGAGTATGAATACGCCATGTTCTTACAAAGCATGGGCCACTTTTAACAACGGATTTTAAATGTTTTAATCCGCAAATGAGTACTTCTCCTGCAGCAATGATTGTAGGAATGGATATTATGGGAAATGTTACCAGCGCCGGTTCTTCTACTGTACGCAATTAAAATAATTTGAGACACAAATTCCATTTCATCGGGAATTTCAATTCAGATTTCGTACTTGTTCCTGTTATTTATAAAATTTTATAGGAATTATAATTGTAGGATTATTGTTATTTATTTTTTACCCCCAGTGTAAATTATTTTATATATCCTCCACGTTGTACTTATTCTTGTCCTAGACAGCAATAACTTCAGGTATGTCTTTCAATACCTCCAGATATCAACACATTTTTTTCAAGTCTTGATTCTATTTCAACGCTTTCAGATATCGTCAACAAAATTTTTCAAGACAGGTTTGTTTCCTACACCTCCAGATATTGTCAACGAAGTGTTTTTAAATCACGTATGGGCGAATCCAGAAATGCATATAGAGTGTTAGTTGGGAGGCCGAGGGAAAAAGACCTTGGGGAGGCCGAGACGTAGATGGGAGGATAATATTAAAATGGATTTGAGGGAGATCGGATATGATGATAGAGAGTGATTAATCTTGCACAGGATAGGGACCGATGGCGGGCTTATGTGAGGGCGGCAATGAACCTTCGGGTTCCTTAAAAGCCATTTGTAAGTAAGTAAGTGTTTTTAAATGGTAGTTTCCAACAACTCCAAATGTTGCGACAAAAATCTCCAGATATCGTCCTTTATAGGATTGATAATGTGACGAATTTCCTTTATAACATGGCAGAAATTAAAGTTCTTTATTCTGTACGATACACTTATAGCTTGGCTTGGCTTTTCAGCGGCCGAACTCTGGACGGCTCCTTGCACTTAAAGGTTGCTTGCTTTGGCTCATTATGCTCTCTACATGCAAGGGACAATCAGTAAGTTTCGTGACTGCCCTGAATGTAGGCAACACACAGAACATAGGAAATGAAGTTATCTAGAATCAGAGAAACGCCTGAAATCTATACTAAATGCATCACTTGAAAGTTAAAAGAAGACTGGCCTCAAGGCGTAGCCTATATGGAGAGAAAAAATCGCAATAGGTCCTTGAAATGTTTGCACAAAATCATGTGTAGAAGCTCAGTTCTGCAGTGCTCGGGAAAAGTGACATAAGTCAGTTTCCACAAACCTTTTTTGATAATTTATTGACAACTTACGGAACATCTGCTCGCTTGGAAAAAAGAATACGTAAGTATTTCTCCCATTACAATAATTCATACCGAAAAAACTCAAGTCGACATAAACCAGTGTAAGTTGTCAATAAATTATCAAAAAAGGTTTGTGGAAACTGACTTATGTCACTTTTCCCAAGCACTGCAGAGTTCTTAAAGACAATCTGATGCTGTTCGTTGGACTTACTCTACAAGAATGGAAGCACTGATCTTCTGTGACACGCGCCTGTATGTTTATCGGTACAACAAATACAAGTGGAGTTCGGAAATATATTGATTGTACCTTGTATGCAATCGTTCTCCAGGTCCGAGATGTGCCCCAGGTGGCTTACGTGAATCAGATGCTGCTTGTTGTGCCATCCTGCCTCCGTCATTGACAGTCAAGTTCCATCCTCATACCAGTACCTGATAAGCCCCAGGGGCAGGAGTTCCAAGTCCTACCTATACAGTACCGGACACCCTTACTATCCCGAAAACTTCACTCCAGCCTATTTTTAACTATTGCAGAAGATGTATGAAATGAGGCGAAGATTGAGAGTAATTGTGGAATGAGAGAGGAAAACTGGAGTAACCCCAGAAGACGTCTGCATTGTTCACAATAAATTTCACGATCTGATCAGGAATCGAACGCGGGCCGCTTGAATATAAGAGCAGTGCGCCAATGCTTGAGCCACCTATGATAGTTAAATTTTGACATGGACAGAGAGGGCCGACTTCTTTTGTGTGGAATCCTCTTGTTCGTGGATAGGGTTGTTTTCTTTTCCTTAAATCTACATCAGATGTAACTTTTCTTCGATAAAGCATCACTATCGATTCCTATTTCCTAATATGATCATTATCAGAGACCGAATTTTAAAGGGAAATTTTTTCATCAAAAAAGGACAAAAAGGGAAAGTTATAAACGAAAAAAGGACTTAAAAAAGACTATATTACTTCCCAAAACACACTTCAGCACATTCATCGATACACATGACATACATAATCTTACATTTATCTCTTCACAACATGAGGAAAGTGTTGCATTTGATATAGTAAAAAAAAAAGAACTATATTACTCTCTCAAAAGAGTGTTATTTTAATTGAAAACATACTTCAGAACATTCATGGATAAACATAGCACACACAAGCATTTATTGATCGCTTCACAACATAAGGAAAGTGTTGTATTTGATCACATTCAACATTTCAATATATTTCAATACAATTTTGCCTCTTTGAATGCAGAATGTCTTTATAAACAGAAAATGATCGCTCAACATCAACTAAACCAGAGGTGAAACTTTTCTTTTTATCCCGAACTCTAAATCAGCACACTTTATTAGTTTTTCAATGTCTGGTATCAGAAGAAGAATGATAATTATTTTCGCTTGCTCAGGAAGCTATAGGCCTATCGAAAAAAAATATATAGGAAAATTATCTAAATGTTTGCAATATTCTGTCTAAAAAGGACCAGAACAAGAGATATTAAGAAAAGGGGGAAAAACGGAATATGGACTAAAAAATGGAAGTCAAAACCACATAATTTGGTTGGTGGAAGATAGTTTTGAATATCATAATTAATTACTTTATTATTTTCATGTTTCCTGTTGAAATAAAAAAAGGGATTCCCTTTAAAATCCGGTCTCTAATAATTATATTTCGGTCGATTTTATGTCTAAGGGCGAAACTTTTTAGTGTTTTCGTTTGACGTTTGTATTTTAAAATTGTATCTTTAGTTCCATATGACTCTCTGTAGGTCAACTATTGTAAATAAGCTTTATTAATATACTCCCACAATTTAAAAAAGCACTTGTAATAAATTGTAAGTTCTAAACTCTCAAATACTGTTGAAATGATGGCCCTGCTGAAATAAAAACATAATCTCTCGGCAGAAAGTCCTTAGCCTACAAATATCTGAAATATAATATGAAATGGATTCGTTTTTGTTACACTGTCTTTGGTAGGCTAAATTGAAACAATTCACCATGGGCCCAACGGTGTATAATCTGCACAATGTAAGCAATAAAACTTGTAAAAATGCATGCTGTGAGCGAACTAAGTCGTATAATGGGAAAGTAAATGTCACTTTAATGACACCTTTTTTGAAAAAGATATTCACGAAAAACAAATGCGATTTTAGATATTATGTTTGTTGCTTTCATTTTTAATGACGCGCCACTTTTGTCCATGGAAATAAAATATTAATTCATTAACAATGCCATTATGAGTGCGTGTATGTACAGTGGACACACTACACAATTTCACGGTATAATTAACAACTGCAAAATGGATTTTCCGATTATTCTTGCATCAAATATACACATAAATATATACTCGTAAATTACTGTCTATTCGTGATAACACATTAATAAAATATGTGCTGGTCATTCGTGCTGGGAATTATGTACAGTACATGAAATAAGTGTAATAATTCCTACTAAAAATAATCGAGGTTTTACTTAAAATTCTTTTTCTTTTTGTTTGATTTCTTACACAACATAGCATGGGAAGTAAAATGGTGCAGGCTCTCCTATGTTTCTAAGACATGATTATAGTTCACATAATTTTTACACATTCGCAAAGTTCAAGAAAAATTTAAGGCTTTAAAAATGTGTAGGAATTTATTCTTAAAACTGTCGTGATAGCAGCCGTTGCGGAAGTAGAGCAAGGAAAAACGAAGACTCTTTCTCTGTAATAAGTTTAAGTTACTGTCCTGTTCAAGTCGCAAAATCTGAAGTGAGGATCCCTTCCTCGCTATAAATATTTTATAATCCAAAGAACTATCGACAAGAATGGGTCGCTCTTTATAATACACGATTATCTTATGTGTCTTTACTGTATATCTTGTAAATGTTTAGTCCAATAAATAAACTACAATCGGAGATATCTTTGGTTACATGATAAAGAAATGAATCGTTGCGAGACACACAAAACGTTTAATAAAAACGTTTGTGTCATTTTCATGACTTTTTTTTTATATTTATGAAAAGTAAATGTATAAGGTGTAATCAAATGAGTACCGTTCAGGCCACTTTATAAATCAGTTATTAAAATATTAAAAAAATATCGTATAGAAGATAAATGATTAAGGATATTTTATAGATACAGTAGGATTCCTTAGAAGAAGTCTCCATAGGCATTCAGCATTCACACAGTTATCCAGTTGTCTGGGAAGACGCCATATATTGCCAACGAAAAATCACCTTGGGTATGTCTTAAACCATATCAACATTGTGGCCTTTTCTTCATCATATGTGCGGAATATGTGCCCCTAAAGAGCTTTCACATGGTGACAAGTCGGGACTGTAAGTTGGTTGACCCAGAGCTTCCTACCTTTTCGTTGCAAACAAAAACTGAACGCTTCCCCTTTTAACGAATTTACAATAACACTAGCCATGATAACAGGCGCCTGACATCTTCACACTTCCTGTGTATAGTACTAAGCTGTTCTCGATTAGGCGACTATCACTCCACATATCACATGGTGGAACCTGAAGACACGAGACCACTTGAGGAGGAGGAAAAGGGTTTCATTTGATTATGCTTTATAATTTTTGTGGAAATATTAGTTGTGTTTATGTTTTAATCAAAATTTACTTTTGTGTCATTCAAAGAAAATTTCTTTAACCCTTAACTTGGCAAAGCTTCATCAAATACCTTACTATAATAATACCGGACAGTTAGCAGTTTTTCGCGCGAACGACGCTGGTGCTGCTACCTAGGCGGCCGGTGTGGAGATACTCGCGAAACAAGCTGTAATCAACTGCAATATATATTGTTGCTGAACTAGTTAATAGTTTATCAATTAGTGCTATGTTAAAATGTCAAGGTGTATATGTGCTGTTTATAATTGCTACAATTACAGCATTACAAATTGCTCGAAATCGTACTTTCTATTTCTGAGAGTTCATAAAACGTGAGTCAACAAAATTCTTTATTAGTCCAAATGCCTTTGTCTCTGTGTTGATAGAACAATAAAAAATAGTTTTTTTTATTTAGGCCTAATAAATGAATAGAAGTTAAAATATATTCGAAACTTTAAGGTTTAGCAAATTAAGTTTTATTGTTGTCCACATGCCTTTACTAATTATTACAAGCATCATATTACTACCATTTTCATCTTTGCAGGTGTCAGCAATGGGTACATAAAGCGTTATTGTAAATTCGTTCTTAATGTCAGAATTAATTTTGTCTAAAGCAAAGACAACATACGCAACAATTAATTACGGAAAATAATATGAAGCATGCAATATTTCTCATAATATGCAGCTCTGATATAAAATAATGTTACATTAAATACGGTACTATTAAACATTTCTTAAGTGTCTCGTATATTATTCCACATTAGTACCTCACGTTTTAAACAATAGTCCGACTTCCGCTATGTCAATATTTGTATTTATGGACGTAATTCCACGCCGTTTCGCTAGATGTCAAGTCCGCGATATTTCACACTCACGTCAATGCTGCTAGTATACAGCTGTCCGGTATTATAGTAAGGTGTTTGGCTTCATTTCTCACACTAGTTTATTAAACCTTGTCGGACCGTGAAGAAAACAACTGTCGCAATGTCCATATTTTTATATGTTGTACAATATTATAATATTGTGAAATTTTAATTTTCCTACCAATTTTTTTCCTATTGTTCTATTAAAAATTATAGCATATAGCCTGTTAACCTGTTATGTCCTATAGGATACATTGTCAATTTAAGGGTTAATAATGTGATACCACACAGGTGGTAACTAGATACTCCAAAGGATATCTTACCAATGACAGTTCCATTTGATGGTGTGCTGTATCTGAAACAATATTTTCTGCAGTCTTCCTTTTCTCTATTAGATACCATTTCATGTAGACTACCTCCTTCTGTTATTTCTAGTGTGGGCACGAATACTTTTATATGAAAATGAGACGTGTAATAAAAACATAACTTTATAGACGTTTCATATCAGTAAATGGCAGCCCTTTTGCATTGAGAATATCGGAGAAGTGTACTAGGTAAACTTTAGAACGGAAAGTTTTGTATTACCATACACGACGAAGTCCCATAGGAGCCTTCTCTCAGCTTTTCTAAGGTTATACATAAGGAATGGGAGTCTTCTTTTTACTGAAAATAGGGAAACTTTTAGCATACCTACACAACTGGCACTCTGTCGTGGCTTAGTTGACACGATTTCTGACTTCGGTACCTATAGTATTAGGTTCGATTATCGTAAGGGTTTAGAGTTTCACCTCCGTTTCTTAAGAGAGTGGTCTTAACGCCAGTACCGTTCTTTATTAATGCTTCATAAAAGAGATAGTCCAGAATAGAGCAAATGTCTTATTTCTTCAAGGAAAGAGGAAGCGATTCCCGCTTGGACTGATTACCTGGTTGAGTTTTTTCCGAGGTTTTTTCCAACCGTTAGGTGAATGCCAGGCAATCTATGGCGAATCCTCGGCCTCATCTCGCCAAATACCATTTCGCTATCATCAATCTCATCGACGCTAAATAACCTCGTAGTTGATACAGCGTCATTAAATAACCAAATAAAATTAAACATTAAATCCAGACGTTTGAGATGAGCATTGCATGTAGCACGTATGGTCGAATCCAGAAATGCATATAGAGTATTAGTTGGGGGGCCGGAGGGAAAAACACCTTTGGGGAGGCCGAGACATATATGGGAGGATAATATTAAAATGGATTCGTCGGAGGGTGGGATATGATGGTAGAGACTGGATTAATCTTGCTCAGGATAGGGACAGATTGCAGGCTTATGTGAGGGTGGCAATAAATCTCCGTATTACTTAAAAGGCATATGAATTATTATTATTATTATTATTATTATTATTATTATTATTATTACTGTTATTATTATTATTATTATTATTATTATTATTATTATTATTATTATCTCGCCGCAGCGTCGTGGTCTAAGGCGTCTTTCTTGGACGCCCGTTACGGAGAAACGGTTCATTGGGGGAAGGAATTTTCTCATGAAATTTTGGCCAGTGTATGGAACCGGTGCCCATCCAGCATCGTGAAGAAATTGGAAAGCTACGGAAGTTAGCGAAATCAGGTTATACGAACTAGCTGTAACGATATTCCCTGTACTTACTGGACGATCATTCACCTCTGCTAAGGCATGTGAACGTGAGTCTAGCATTCGGCTCGTCGGCCGTGGCCACCTATGGACTGTGGCGCCTAGGATTATTACGATTATTATTATTATTATTATTATTATTATTATTATTATTATTATTATTTTTGCTAGATTCTTAGGTATATACATATTTTATTTGCGTTGTAATAGACACTCGTAATTGTGTTTTAAGTTTCGGACAAGGTCAGCTGAGCATATATTTTAAATTTTATTTCACATATAAACACATATTTGGATTATTTAAATGTAAATACATATTTTGAAATATTCACATAAAGATTCATAAAAATAAAGTTTTCATCAAATAATTTTCGACAAAAGCCCAATTTGAGATTAATCATTATCCAAATGTTCAGTGCAGTCGCTTAGACGCGACAGTTGGTTACTGTTTCTCGGAATTTCATATGTGGACCTGTGGAACTGCAGTCTGCTCTCTCACCACAAGCGATGAGAACTGTCATCACTAAAAAATTGTACTGTAACACACACAAACATTGATGTGTCATTTAGGAGTGACTTGTTGGTTATCATAACGCTCATTCAGGGAGCAATTATAATTTTATAAACATCAGCTGCCTCTGTTTTCGTTTCCATTCATAAACATTCTCTAGGGAGTGAATGTTGTTTCTCAGCAGCTAGGATGCTTAAAACCGAAAGAAGTATAATACCGGGATGATCTAGTACGGTATGAATTTATAGGTTGAGGGTATGACAAACCCATATGTACTTAGTCACTCGTATGAGACCAATGAACTACTGATGTGGGTGTGAATGTGAAATGACCTCTCCGTCAGGAGCAGACTTTTTGTACTTACTCTAAATTTCCGACATGAGTTCTAATTCTCCGAAGGAAGTCATGCTAGAAAATGTTGTTGCCCTTAAAATCTTTCGCCCTCGAAAAGGTTTGAGTGCTTGATCCTCGGGTCTGATGACGAGTATGGTAACTCTTTAGTGCTGATGTACGACAATAACTATGGTATGCACACCTTTTAAGAACAAGATGACGGACTCTGCGGGAGAATGAGGTTATTTTTTAGTTGGAAACGCGCCAAAAGAACGTGCAATGAAATAAATTATTATATTATTGAAGATTCAAAATTCATGAGAAGAAATAAGCGCGCTGTCCCGTCGTGTAAGAGATTTTGGGAATAATAGGAATATCTACGAGTATGTAAACTCCAAGTATATTGATCATTTATATCACTCCAGATTTTGCCATTCCACTGAAGACACTTCAATAATTTTGAAGAGGAAGGAATATTAGTGAAGCAGGTTTCGCTTTTCGGTGTTCTTCACATGAGATACTCGATAAAGTTATTTTTATTTCACTTCAAATACATAGAATGCTGCTTCTTTATGGTCAATATTGGAGTGCTTGTTTTCGTGCTTTTGGTCATCCATTCTCCTGATCCTTGTTGATAAATGACTTCTGTTCATTCTTACTTTTCCTTCAATTGAATAGATATCTAGATGTATCTGTATTTCCTTACTTTATTTCTTGTTCGTTCTTGAGCCTCCCTTAATCGATCCGTCTATAATCCTCTTCCCGCTGACTGTGTCCTTGTTGCATTTTATTTTATTTGCCATGTCTATCCAGTAATAATGGGACTTCTGTTGTTTTGTAAACCTTCAGCTGTTCCTCTCTTGGTTTTAGTTTCGTGTTTCTTTTCACGATGTAACATATACTGCACAATTTATGCACTTCATTGTTCATATCTATAGGTTGATCATACGTTTTCCCAGAACAAAATAGCTGAAGCATTTTCCAAGAGAGAGAGTTAGACTTATTTATGTTATTGCTGAGGCTTTTCTTCTTTTTAGAGTCCGCCTTACAAATTTTCCTTTGTATTTTTATTGTGGACACATGTATAAAAATAATAAGAGTTAACGACATCTCAAGGATGGCATGAAGTGCATAAATTACGTGATAATGGTAGTAAATAATTCAATATTTGAAGCCGTTTTATAAATTACAGTTCTTGGCATATCAGAGTAACAAATGTTCGTATGCCAAAATTTATTGCTGCTTTTCCTTATGCCGCTGCTGCTTTTTAGTATTATTTACTAGTGCGACTACTGCAATTACTGTTAAATGTTTAGGGGAGAGTTGGGTAGTATCGGACATCGGGTAATATCGGACAGTGCGTTTCTTCCGTCTACCACCAGATGGTAGTACCTGAGTAATATGGTTACGTTTCTGTATGCGACAACAAAGAAACGTAACCATGTCATTCAGATACTATCATCTGGTGGTAGATGAGAGAAACTCACTGTCCGATATTACCCGATGTCCGATACTACCCAGCTCTCCCCTAACCAGTACAGTCGCATCTCGATACAACATTTTTCTGGGGTTAGGAAGTTGTATTGTTACATCAGGGTTATTGTTGTATTGAGGGGTTATGAAAAGTTGCTCAAATGTATGTTCTGCTAGAGAATAGAGTAGAAAAATATAAAATAATATTACGTGCTATGAAATAACATTTTCTCACCATTTTATTACCCTATCTTAAGTACAAATTCATCTAACATTCAGATATTTTTTTAATCCGGGAAAACACGGGAAAAAACCGAGCGGGCTAGCGGAGTGGTAGAGGGCTGGCCTTGCATTCAGGAGGTCTGGGGTTCGATCCCAGGGGCCGGCAATCGTAACTGAGGTTTTTCATGGTTTCCTCAGTTATTTCCAGGCAAATTCCGGGATTGCATCTCTTGAAAGTCCGGCATTGGGCGGCGATCCTTCCCTTAATCCTTTCATATGTGTGAGTGAATGCTGTGTAATGTCTTAAATGTTTCTGTTGTATCGGAGGTTGCCCTGACATTGAGCTGATCCCTCATCCGGGGAGGCCCTCCATATCCTTGTGTTGTCAAAAAAAGTATGTATGTGATCCAGTAGATTAATTCCTCTCCCGAGAGGCCCTGTAAGGCCCGTGTGGCGTGCGTCGCATAAATGTACCTAAAAGGGAGAGGTTAAACTAAGGTAAAGAAAGAAAACACGGGAATTTTACTTGAAGCAAGTAAAGAGATAGATTTGGAAGTAAATCCCGAAAAGACAAAATATATGATTATGTCTCGTGACCAGAATATTATACGAAATGAAAATATAAAAATTGGAAATTTATCCCTTAAAGAGGTGGACAAATTCAGATATCTTGGAGCACCAGTAACAGATATAAATGACACCCTGGAGGAAATTAAATGCAGAATGGATACGAGAAATGCGTGTTATTTTCAATTGAGTGTGCTCTCAAAAAGTTGTAAGTTAGAATTTATAAAACAGTTATATTGCCGGTTGTTCTTTATGGTTGTGAAACTTGGACTCTCACTTTGAGAGAGGAACAGAGGTTAAGGGTGTTTTAAAATAAGGTGCTTAGAAAAATATTTGGAGCTAAGAGGGCTGAAGTTACAGGAGAATGGAGAAAGTTACACAATGTAGAACTGTACGCATTGTATTCTTCACCTGATATAATTAGCAACATTAAATCCAGACGTTTGAGATGGGCAGGGCATGTAGCACGTAAGGGTGAATCCAGAAATGCATATAGAGTGTTAAGGAAAAAAACCTATGGGGAGACCGAGACGAAGATGGGAAGATAATATTAAAATAGATTTGAAGGATGTGGGCTATGATGATAGAGACTGGATTAATCTCGCACAGGATAGGGACCGATGGTGGGCTTATGTGAGGGCGGCAATGAATCTCCTGATTCCTTAAAAGCCATACGTAACTAATAAAATTGCACTATGTGTTTGGTTTTTTGGTTTTCAGCAACAAATGTGTTTCTTATTGCTTCAAGCACAATCAGATATTCTGTTGGTATATTAGAGACATTAAACCTTGAAGTGCAAGGTAATAATTTCAACGTGTTCTGCTGGCACAGTTTTTAAACGATTACGTTCAAGATTAATTTTACCACATTTTTTTTTTCATTTCCTTTTGTTTCTTTGTGAGTGTTGCGAGTTTTGCCTGAGGAAACCTATAGATTTTAGCCACTTCGGTCAGTTTCAGTCCTCTATCTAAATCACTAAATTTAACTAATTTCGTCTGCAAACTGATATGTTTTCGTGTTACTCCTGCTATCATTAACAACTAACACTCAGTGTGATAGGAGGCAGTGGCAGGAACCATAAAGGCAAATCCTGTGAAGGGTCTCGCGCCCTTGAAGCAGGTTCTGAAAAGGAATTTTAAAATGTTACATTTGTTTGGATCAAATTTTTGCATAATTTAAAAGACAAATCTAAAATTATTTCAATCATTTATTATCATAATAGACTATTCTCTTAAATTGACTGAACATATTGGGAATTAATGGCTTTCCCAAAACACACTTTGAGATATTTCATATAAAACTGTTTTTATCTGGAAAAGGAAGTGAAAACGAGCAAAATTGTATTAAACTTTATTGTGTGAAATATTTCGTAGAATAACCCCCTGAAATAGTAATTAAATTACTTACGGTTCATTCTATAGGGTAAAGGTTGGTAATATTCTGATATGAGTAGGCTAATATTGTGATAGTCCTTTTTGAGAATTTATTACAATTTTACTAAGCGAGAGGAAGATCGGTTTTTTGTTTCAACGTATTAAGGGAATGTTCGTGGACAAGTTTCTGCACAAAACCGGTCCTACTCTCGCTCAGTAAACGTTTCATATGAAAGTTGTTTGTTTTTTAAAATCTCTATCAAATGGTACCCTATTTGACCCGACTCTCATTTGAAATTTTAAAGCGATACGCCACTGAACCTACTTCCTGTTCGAGCTGATTGATGAAATCAAATTCTAGTGAAAGTTCACATGTGGTTTAGTTATAAATATTTTTGTCTCGAAAATTTTCATGCACTAGTTTCCGAAATAAATTACTTACGAATGGTCCGAATCACCCATTACCTTTTCGTACGTTTTCTCATTGAAAGAGTAGGAATTAATAATAACATTTCCTATGAAAGTTGAAATTTTAAAGTGATTCGCCACTCACCCTACTTCCTGTTAGATCTGATTGATGAAATCAAACTCAAGTGAAAGTTCACATGTGGTTTAGTTATAAATATTTTTGTCTCGAAAATTTTCATGCACTAGTTTCCGAAATAAATGAGTGTTACGGGTGGTCTGAATCACCCTGTGTACATACATATAAACTTCAAGTAAAGCTGTATTCAATTTATTCTCACGTATCGTATTTGAATTCGCGAATTTCGGATGTAACGTGGAGCATATTAGCTAACTGACCACCGAAAACGTCCCACGTATAAATTATTTTGAAAGAAAAGCAACAAATATGTAGCGCCTAATGGTGCGTGACTCTCATTCCGAAATAACATCTTTGACGTATCACGTTTCATTTTGATGTCTCGCACTAGCTCACAAGTAACCAGAAGATAATTGCAGTTTTTTCTTAAGATAACACGACGTTGAAGAAATAAGACTTATAAAAAGTAGGTGTAGTACTTTTTCGATTTAAACTTTCTGTACAAAAGCAATAGAAGTGTAGAGTTGTTCCGCCGCAAATAACCTACAGGTGTGTTTCTTGGTCGGTTCATTGCAAACATTGGATGAAAGCTAATCCCTAGAGCCATCAACTGTTGTGTAGTACAGACAGCTACAAAACACATTGCTAATAACAAGTATTTAACGTCTCTTTTAACTAAAGGGTTGGGTCTATATGGTGCTGACTGAGCTGTAGGGTTTGGGCAATAGATCGTCTAGTGCTGAATCATAGTGCCCTTCACCCGAAATTAAGGTCAATTCAAAACCTATTGAACTTAAATTGTTTGACATCTATTACTCACTTATTGACAAAATAATCATAGGATGGAGATCTTTTGGCCGATATGTACTCAGTCTATGTATGTATGTATGTATGTATGTATGTATGTATGTATGTATGTATGTATGTATGTATGTATTTTTAAGTTGGTTATTTAACGACACTATATCAACTACTAGATTATTTAGCGTCGATGAGGTTGATGCTAGCGAGATGGTATTTGGCGAGATGAGGCCGAGGATTCGCCATAGATTACCTGGAATTCACCTTACGGCTGGGAAAAACCTCGAAAAAACCCAACCAGGTAATCAACCCAAGTGGGAATCGGACCTGCGCCCGAGCGCAACTTCAGACCGGCAGGCAAGCGCCTTAAGAGGTTAGGTACAGCTTACAGCAGTACAATTTTTGGAAATATTCAACATTTTTTCTTTCATTACTGTATCTTGTACAATAATGAAAATTGGTATGTGTAAAACACTGTCCTTCTGCTATATGAAAAAAAAAAAAAAAAAAAAAAAAAATTTACGATTTAAAAAAATTATTTATATATGTTTTTTTCAAAATCCAAAATAGTGGCAGTTCACTATGCAATAATAAAGCGTTTCGCTCATAACTCATAAACTTGTTAACTTCTTCATGTTCTCTCTCTTTTATTTTATTCCTGAAACTCATGTTTACAATATCATGCTCTTTAAACTATATTCCTTAATAAATATATATTTTTTTCATTTTGTGTTAGAAGAAAATACTGATAAATGACCATTTTTAAAATGAATTTATTTTTTATCAGACAATCTATCATAGGTAGAGAAGTGATTTTGCATCATATTGTGACAGCTGCGTCGGAATTCGAACGCGTGTCCGACAAGGCGCGCGGCAGACGAAACGTTGGTCGCTTAGGTGTGGCGGACGTAAGGGGAGCGTCTGCATGCCGAGAGGGCAGAGGGGCGGTGTACTACGACGCGGCGAGGGGAGGTTGCGCGCGCATCTGGTGCTTGCCGAGAGGGGAAGGAAGCAAACTGCTGCGCGCGGTGAAGGAGGGGAGCAGCAGCGTGACAGATTATTCGAGAATGCTATCTCTGGACACCCGTGGAAATTTCTAGCATTGTAGTTAGGTTATAAATTACGACACGTAAGTGAACTGCAGTCAGTCAGTAAGTCAGTGTTGTTACAGTCAAGTGGACAGCAGGCCAGCCAGTCTTGTGTACCGGAGTTCGACTTGAGTGTGTGTCCGCAACTGTGAGAGCATCCGAAGACCTGAGTTCGAGTGCAGTGGACCGCAGTTGGAGGGACCTGAGTTCGAAGTTCAGTGGGGTCTGGGGTTCGAGATACTGTGAACTCGAGTGACTGAGCTAGAAGAACTGTGAAGGTCTGGGGTCTGGGGTTCGAGATACTGTGAACTCGAGTGACTGAGCTAGAAGAACTGTGAACTGAGAACTGACAGTTCTGATTTGTAAATAGTGCTTTGTGAACATAGCTAAAATTAACAGTTCATTGTTGTTCTCAATAATCCAAGTAAATTGTCATTGTCGTCTGTGGAGTGCAATAACGAATACTGTGTTGCTGTGTGGAGAGCAAATCCCATTGTTGACGGGAGTAGAATTAAATTGTAGAAAGTGATTATTATTGTTGCTTTAAATAAAAGTTACATTCTCGTTTTGTTTTAAAAAGTTACAATATGAACCGTTCAGAGCAGAAGTGGTGTAAGTCAAAATTGGGTAATGATGTTTAAAGTAAAAATTCTATAAAATATAGCGCAAAGTAGCAATTAATATGTCCTTCGTGCTATCCACTGACTACTAATAGTTTAAATAAATTGAATATCAATTGCTACTTTGCGCTGTATTTTACTTTAACCGTCATTTACCATTTTTGACTTACACCACTTCTGCTCTGAACGGCTCATATTATAGATATCAGTGGCGGTTCCTCGGGGAAGGGAAGGGAGGAACGTCCTCCTCACATTTTCCTTCTTTTGAAAGTAAATACCAAATGAAATATATGCTTTGAAATTCGAGGAAGATCCGATAATTTTTAAGTTTACAGGTATAAAAAAAAAACCTCGGTTGGTCGAGTTTTTAACGACGCGCACTCATGTGCTACTAGAAAACTGTGAGAAGGATGCGAGATTGTTAGTGTGGAGTAATGTCAATCCAGTCCTCCTTTACTGCAGTTAACATACATAGACAACAGCGCGCTAGCGGCCAAAGAAAGAAGCAGAGTTTTAAAGCAAATAAATGAACGGATAGGGAGGAGATCCTCCTCTGAATCAGCGCATGGGCGAGAAATAGAAACCGACTGGTTGTGCAGCAAGCTCGCTACCGCTGCCATCTAACGATGCTGCATTCAACCAGACTATAACCCATCTAGGAGGAGGCACAATGAAAACAGTTTTAACGCAAAGCTATGAAAGACACCATATATATATATATATTTTTTAATTATAGATCAAAATAATATATTATTCATTGCACTTTATAAAAGCTACTATTTATGGTTTGAAACTTTCGAGGATATCTGAAAGTTGAAGTTGGATTTATATAAAACAAAGAGGAAGTAGTTCTACGTTAGTATCGCAGATCTTTTTGGCCCCTGAAATTCACTTCCATTCATTGTCTACTAGACAGGACAACCGCCAAGTTGTCAGTTTTGCACAAATATCTTTGAAATTGAAAGTACTGCAAACTACATTATTTTTAACATAAAAAATTAATCAGCCACCGGCAGCTTTGAGCAATAATGGTAGTATGACTTTACAAGAACTGACATTCTTCAAAAAAGCATGTGATACTGAACTTGTAAAATGTACATGTGGCAACACAGACCACGTGGGTGGGTGCAGTTTTCTCGCTTTCCTAACAGATTATTTCTCATTCTCATTTCCGTAAAACGGTTCCGGTTACGAGTTAGTAGCTGGTCTCTTCCAACACGTGTGATGCTGTAGTGTGCGTGAAAAATGCTGCGAGGTTGTGAATTTCCTTGTAATTGTTAATTCGTGCAATTATTCAACAATGAATGGAAATGAAAACATATTATATTTTGGACAATTTAGGAGACTCAGTGTACAAAAACAGATTATTGGTATACAAAAGGGAGGAAGGCCAACCCCAACACTACCTGATCTTACATGTATGCATGTAGGCTAATTTGTAGTATGTTTCTCTCAAGAAGGTGTCATTTTGCGCTGTTAACTTCTTTCCTCCTCGTAAGAAATATGCAGGAGCCGCCACTGATAGATATGATATGCATAAATACACACAAAATTTCTTCACAGAATATTGGATAGTTTTTTAGTTATGTGGGATACGCTTCATTACTGCACAGTGAACTGAATTTTGAAAAGAAAAATGTAAATAAATTTTTTTAATTGAAAAAATTTTTTTTTTTCATATAGCAAAAGGACAGTGCTTTACACATACCAATTTTCATTATTGTACAAGATACAGTAATGGAAGAAAAAAATGTTGAATGTTTCCAAAATTTTACTGCTGTAAGCTGTACCTAACCCCTTAACCGACTGAGCCACGGCGGTGACTGTGTATATATGTATCTATGTAACTTACGTATGTATGTATGTATGTATGTATGTATGTATGTATGTATGTATGTATGTATGTATGTATGTATATATATGCTATACTGTACTGTACTTATACTGTAACAGACCACTAGGCCTAATACTTGCAAGGACGATGATGATGATGATGACTGATAAAGGTAAATTTCGTGCTTTAGCTATTTAGCATATGCACTAAACTTATTCCAGCATAATCTGATATTAGATGATAGTATCTTAATTTATAATGATTGTAGGTAGGCTATTGAGTTGTTCGTGTTGAATTTGCCCCACGCCGTGTCTGTATTTAATTCACAAAGAATTATGGAAGTTGTGGGTTCGATTTCCGCTTGGGTCGGTTACCTGGTTGGGTTGATTTTTCCGAACCAGAAGACGAATGCCAGGTAATGTACGACGAATCCTCAGCCTCATCTCGTCAAATACCATCTCGCTATCACTAATTCCATCGGCGCTAAATGACTTAGTAGTTCGATACAGTGTCGCAAATAAGCAAGTAAAAAAAATCATGGATAAAAGTATTCTTTGGATTCCAACAACTCTAATAATACAGTAAATAGCTATAGTATGAATCAACAAAATGGAATAATAGGGGATGTGAAGAAAAAGTCTACGGTCAAGATATTAGGCCTTATATGAAGGTGAAACAATTCAAATTGTTCCTTGCTTTCATGATGATGGTGATGATTATGATGGTTACATTGACTAATAGAAATAAAAATTAATAGATTATCCACCCCGATTAATCGGTTAAATTGACAGGCCTTGTCGCCGCTGAGGTGTATGGGGACGTGGAGCCGTGTTAGGCGGTGGAGCTGAGTGATTAGTTCGACGCTCTGGTAGTCCCGCGGGTGAGGCTGCTGCGGCTTCCAGACTGGAGGATCCCGGCGGTGATAAATCCCAAGGCCCCGCAGGGGATTCAAATTCCAACTACTCGGCCTGGAAGTACTTGACTTTCTAATGAAATTTCTTGGTTCACACCGCAAAAGAGAGGAACGTCGATGATACACGTTTGTTCATATAGCCATATCGCATAATTTCATTTAGATAGTTCCAACAGTCCTGAAAAGGACTTTGAGACTAATGTTCGAATTTTACGAAAAGAGACAATTCTAAACATATGTACGTTAGAAAGTAAGGTCTCAAAATTTAGCATAATAACCCAATAAAATAAAATAAATCCATATAAGTCTGATCAATGTAAGTCTTTTCAAGTGTAGCGGCAGTGGTGATGAACCCTTCAACAGATGTTTAACTTGATATTGTGACAGCGACGTGAGATTCGAACTCACGACCAGCGTCCCGCAAGAGAGAAGATCGCGCGGAGCACTTTGGGATGGCGCGCGGGCTTCACAGGGAAAGGGGAAAGGGGCCTATACGCGAGGGGAGGCTGCGCGCGCAGCTGCTACTTAACGCAGTGAATGTGAAACGACCTTCCCGACTATTCCAGAAATCCGTCGAAGTGGAAGACTCGCGAATTTTCGAGGCTTCGTCGCTGTGGTTATAAATTACGGTCGCGAAGGAACGACAGCAGAGTTTTCAGTTATTCAGTCAGTGAGTAAGCCAGAGCAAGCAAGCCAGACTTGTGTGCCGGAGTTCGACTCGAGTGTGCGTCCGCATCTGCGTCAGCATCCGAAGGCCTGAGTTCGAGTGCAGTGGACCGCAGTTGGAGGGACCTGAGTTCGAGTGCAGTGGACCGCAGTTGGAGGGACCCGAGTTCGAGTACAGTGAACTGTCTCTGAAGGTCTGTGGTTCGAGATACTGTGAACTCGAGTGACTGAGATAGAAGAACTGTGAACTGAGAACTGATAGTTCTGATTTGTAAATAGTGCTTTGTAAATATTAGTTAAGATTAACAGTTCATTGTTGTGCGTAATAGTCCAAGTAAATTGTCATTGTCGTCGGTGGAGTGCTATAACGAATACTGTGTTAAGTGAAAATCCAATTGTTGACGGGAGCGTTTAAGGCGAATTGTAGAAAGGAATTATTGTTGTGGCGAATAAATTACATTGTTGTTACTAATAAAATTCACAATATAATTTATGTCGGAGTCTTTTCACTAGGTTGCTTATATGTGTATTCCAAGTCAATTTTCTATCCAAGTACAGACCTAGGTACCGCACTGACTCAGCATGTGATACTTCTTCACCTTGTAGAGTGATGGATTGATTTTCAGTTTTTCTTTTATAGGTGAACTGAATAAAATTGGATTTTAACTTTCCATTTGTTACACCATACATCCACTAAATGTAAAAACTGTTGCAATTTATTAGCTGACATTTCACATGAATCTTTGCACAGAACAGCAACAACATCTGCAAACTGAGCTGTTGTTAAACTGGCGTCTCTTGGGAAATCAGATATATAAATCAGATAAAGGTAAGGTCCAAGTACATTACCCTGAGGTACACCTGCTTGAATACTTCTGACCTGGGATACTACATTTTCATACTTCACTGAAAATGTTCTGTTGCAGAGATAGGACTAGTATGCGTAGAATGTTAATTGATTTTTTTGCTTCTCTGCAGCCCCTGTGTCTCATTCTTCTCCCTCTCGCTATCATACACAAACTCGTTATTTTTATGCAAATCAAGCTTTCAGGTATAACTCCCTGTAAAGTTGATTTGAATAATTTCAAGGGAAAAATTGTTCCGGGCCGAGTATCGAACCCGGGATCTTTGGTTAAACGTACAATTCAAGTCACACAGAGTTAGTGTGCACTCAATGTTGGTTGCTTGACAGTTGTCAGCTCACTTTGAGGTCTGTGGATATAGAGGGAAAAATTAGATCGGTGTCTGGTAGAGTTCCCGGGTAGCTCGGTAGAGCGTTGGTATGTTTAACCAAAGGTCCCGAGTTCGATACCCGGCCCTGGAACAATTTTTCCCTTGAAATTATTCGTTATTTTTATTTCAGTGGTTCCAAGACAAACGGTGATAGGTCAATTTTGGGCGAAAATGAGATTTTGCGATATGTTGTGCATCCTAATGGTATCTTTAATGTTGCAAAATATGAATCTTGCAAACATTAAATGCTCGCCCCTGAAAAACGGCAAGAAATGGCATGTCACATTTTGTCTTGGAGCCGGAGAATCCCCTGCTATACTTTTTCAGCTTTTGACGTAGAATTAGGTCTCTCTCATCACTAAGTGTGTGTATATGTGTGTGTGCGTGCGTGCGCGCGCGCGGGTTAACTTTGGAATTAATGGTCACATAATAATGCGATCCACCTTGTTTTCCTTGTATTCCCCCTATTCTCATTGTATCCTCTTTGTTCTACTTGTCATTCCCTTGTTCTCCTTGTATTCCTCTTGTTCTCTTTGTATTCTTCTTCTCCTTGTATTCCAGTTAGTATATTACCATTTGCTCCCTCTAATCCTATTTTTTCTTGTATTTCACTTGTTCTCCTTCTGTTCCTCTTGTACTCCTTGTATTTCTCTCATTCTCCTCGAATTCTCCTAGTTTCTTCCTTAGTATGCCTACTTTTTACGAAGGTCCTCAGGAGAAACTCCTTTTCTATTAAAAGCTTCCTTTGCCGTTGCTATTCTCCTTTTCACTTCCTGACAGCAGCTCATGTTACTGCTTACAATACACCCCAAGTATTTGAAGCTGTCCACTTGTTCTGCCGGCTCATTTAGAATTCGCACATTTATCTTCTTTAGTTCTCTTCCATAACGGTAACCATGGTTTTCGTTTTGTTTGCATTTATCTTCATCCCATACTGCTCACAGCTATCATTTAGATCCAGTAGCATATCCCTTAGTACAATCTTCTCTTCTACTAACAATGCCATTATCATCAACTTGTGCATGTTTTGGAAACACAAGAAAGAAGTGTAAATCTTCTCTTAACTTTCTACTTAAATTATTACACTTTTACATTTAAAGTGATAATAAAAATAAATCAATCCTAATCCCTATTCTTCTTCCTACTATCACTCTCATGTTCTGAAAACAGTTTTTCACTGAATTCTCCAAGTAGATGTTGAACTAGATGTTGAACACGGTAGGTGAAAAAGGCCACCCTTGTCATATTCCTTTCCCAATTTCACTTCCCTCTCACATTTCTTCTCGTATTCTTACTTTGACTCGTTGTTTCATATAAAAATTACTGAACAGCCTCCTCTCTTTCCAATCCACGCCAATTTTCTTCAGGATCTCCACGAGTTTATTGCAATCCACTCTGTCAGAAATCTTTTTTAGGTCGACAAATACTACACACACATATCTTTATTTTTCTCTAGATATCTTTCGTCGATTGTTTCATCAGTTAAATTGCATCTCTCTTACCTTTTCGCTTCTTGAACCGAAGCTGCTTCTCTTCCAACGCTCCTGTATTCTTAGAATATAAACGTCGATTGAATATTCGCAAGAGAATCTTCGCTGAGTATGATATCAGGCTGATAGTCCTGAACTCATTACATTTTTTGACATTATTTTTCTTCGATATTGGCAGCAAAACTATCTCCGTGAAATCTTCAGGTCATTCGCCATTCTCATACAGACTCTGGAGAAAGATCTTGCAGCAATACTATTGCGAACAGTATATATTGTTCTAAATAGTATTGTTGCGAGATCTTAAGGAGCTGCATATAACTGATTATTTGAATGCTAATTGAAAGTAAAGTAAAAATGGTTTTTATGAACAGATGCTTTGGCAATAAAATTAATCCTATTTTAGATATTCTATTGTACAAGGTGCGGCAAAGGAATCGGACGGTTTTAGAAGCCCGTTTACTGATCAACATGAGGGGTTATGGATATCGATCGACCGTCGTTTGTTAGCATTTTTGATGCCATTTTGTGTAATCGTGGAAGTATGGAGCTCGGAGCATCGCGTTTCCTTATCGAGACGTTTTTCAAGAATGGTGATTCAGTTGTAAAAACCCAGCATGACTTTCGTGTCCAATGTAATGTTGGTCGCCACGGAGCCGTACCTGCACGCAATACCATATTGAGATGAGTACAAAACTTGAGATTATCAGCATCAGCTTGCAAGAAGAAACCACCAGGACACGTTCGAAATGTACGAACACCAGATAACATTGAGCTAGTAAGAGTGGCTGTTACGAGGAGTCCACATCGAACAGCTAGACGGCAGGCTGTGGCACCGCGACTTTCAGAACGTTCTGTGTGCCGAGCATTCAGACCTTAAGTTTCATCCATATAAACTTATGATTGTTCAGCAATTGGACGAGGGAGACTGTGTCCAACGCAAGACATTCGCCGAGAGAATGGTAGATTTTTTGGCTTGTGAAGTTATGTTCATGAGAGACTAGGCACATTTCCATTTAAATGGTTATGTTAATAAGCAGAACTTTAGATACTGGGCCCCCGAAAATCCTAACGAACTACACGAGCGTCCGCTTGAATGTGCAAAGGTTACAGTTTGGTATGCTGTGTCTAGATACTGCGTCATAGGCCTATATTTTTTTGAGGAAAACGGGAACACTGTGACAGTGAATAGTCAACGCTACGTCGAAATGCTGAGGACATTTCTTCAATCAGAACAGCGTAGGCGTCTACGTGGGATTGATAGACAAATTGTATGGTTTCAGCAAGATGGTGCCATGGCTCATACGGCAGAAAATTCAATGACAGTTCTGCGCCGCATGTTTCCAGGGCTCATCATTTATCGGCGTGGCGACATTTCCTGGCCTCCCCGCTCGCCTGACCTTACCATTTGCGACTACTTTCTGTGGGATTACCTGAAGTCCAAAGTGTACGTAAAGAGGCCCAAACAACTGATGATCTGAGATTGCCATTGTGCAGGAAATCGCCGACATTGATGGCGAAATGTTGGAAAGAGCGACACGCAACTTCAGGGAAAGACTTGAAGAGTGCATAGAGAGACGGACACCATTTGTAGGACATAATTTTCAAGACAATTTAAATGTATGTGAACAAAATGACATAAGTTACATAGCCAGGTTTTTTGGCAGTAATAGATTTGTTCTAATAGACATAACTACTGAGTTATTTCCATTTGAAAATCGTCCGATTCCTCTACCGCACCTTGTATATTATCACAAGGGTGCTACATACATACATACATACATACATACATACATACATACATACATACATACATACATACATACATACATACAGCATCAACTTTCAATCGTAGCCTACAATTAGCCATTTAGTTGAGAATTGTCACCAAAGGATCTGGTTCCGTTCCATAATTTTCGCACATGCTACATCAATCCTGAACATACTAGCGTGAGGGCTGTCAAGTACAGAACCACTTATAAAGCCATAGATAGTCCAAAGATGCATTTATAAATACGTGCTCCACGAAACACAATGTAAAATTACAATTTTTACTTAAAATGCAAGGAGTTCGCATTATCGTCTCAGCTGGAATGTATAGTAATTGAATCACGGTAGAGAGAAAAAAAAAGATTAAGGTAATGAGATGAGATGAGACTGATAAGTGGGCGGGTGGAGAGAGGAGAGAGGCGTGCAGCGAGAGTTTTGGCAGTCGTGAAGGGCTAGCTCTCCCCTCTCCCTCGCTCTCTGTCTCATTTCCGGCTGCTTCATTCATCCGACTCCACAGCCCCGGGCCAAGGAAGAGTTTGGTCTTCCACTGCAACACGGGGACAAGTCGCGGCGGCGAGGTGGAAATCGAGTTACACAGTTGTTGGTGCCGCGTTAACTTCTTCCCGAGACAAATCGCAATTGATTCAGCCGTTCAGCCGCTGTGGACCGAAGGGATGCGGCCAGATTGTGTTCTGTGCGCCACTTTTAAAATACGCGCTAGATTTCTCATCTTGGCCACATAAAAAATGCGTGTACACATGTCAGCACTCAATCGCCAAGGCGCACAGCTTACTAGAAGTTAGTAATGGGCTCGAATCCCGCCTGGGGTATGGATGTCTATCCTATTCGTTGTGGTGACTTGTGTTTTATTAAATGAAAGTTATGCTCACCCCCATGTTACAGCATTACCACCATGTATGGCTGAAAAAACTGATATTCACCTTTTTCAGCTTCTTTAATAAAGCGGTAGCCTATTATATTTTCAGTAACAAGGACTAGCCTTGTGCATTACGGGCGCTATGTTCGGTTCAAGTCTGTCGAGTTTTGCGGAGACCGAAGTTTGCTTCTGAGCAGCAGCTGTGTTATGTTCGTTCGGACTCTCTCCTTCAAGTTCGTTGACCTCCATTCCCTTCCCTCTCTTCAGGCTTTAGCTCCTAGAACAAAACTTGTGAATATTATATATATATATATATATATATATATATATATATATATATATATATATATATAATATGTTTCTCCCTAATCAGCTCTAGTTCTTGAGATACAGCATAAATGCCTATACATCTATTCACTCTGGTTGCAGTCAAAATTCAGTATAGTTTATGATACTGTTTTAATTGGTCTCTTTGTAGCATGAAAGAAAAAGATTAAAAATTACACTAAATTTACTTGTTTGAAACGAAAAGCACGAGTTTATAATACAAATATTCCAGTCAATCGACACAGAAGAGGTTCCTTTTGTAGTAAGACGTCTGAGTGCGGGATCTGCCAAGACAATCCCGCATAATGTTCTAACAGTAATGTGCCATCATGTGTGCATCCCATCTTCCTTGGTATATGCCTTCTATTGTTTTTATGTATTGGTGAAATCTTTCACCTTCTTCTTAGCTTAAGCCACCGAGGTTCACTGCAAACGATTTAAGTGAATGTGCATAAAATTGACTTTAATGCTCATTTTACATTCAAGCTTGTTGAAATGAAATTTAGTATAGTTGCCTGCTTTCTTGTTGCCAAGGAAGTTTCCACAAGAAGAACAAATGAAGATCTGGCACAAGATTAGATTTCATTAATTTGATTCTATGTAATGAGTCATTTATGAGCTGCCTGATCATGACCAGTTTTTCCGTGGTAAGTCCAGGCAATTTATGCGCTATGTATTCAAAACACTAATCATTTTTATTCACAGCCATTAATTTATATTTTATGTGTAATGGTGACAATGATTCTATCTCGCGCTATGAAATGTGTATTTATTACAATGTGTTCTCCAACCACAATAATCTTTCTTCCCTTGGAGGCCAATCCTTCCTTATTCAATGCACATGTTTGGCCATGTTATCCCTAAGGTAATTTAATCTTATAATCAACAAAATTGGATCAAGTATTCATAAATGTATATTAAACAAAAAGAGTTAATTAATTCTTCCAATCTATCCCAAAGGCATAGAAAGTAAGGATATTCCGTCTAGTTACTTTGTTGATTAAGGAGAAAATGAACGAACCATCTTCAAGTCTGCACAGATGCTCCTGGTATTTTATCTTTTCCAACACTAAAGAGAAGGCGTTTTACTCTTCTTTCATCGTAATGGAGTGACCGATTGGAATGGAGGCATATTTGTTGACATTGTTTAAAAGAACACATTTCAAACTATGTTTTGAACTGTCGATTAAAAGGAGCCATTCACTTCGGGTGTAGTCTGATACACCCATTTTCTTCAAAGGCCTCCGAAGCTGTAGAATACTATGTTTTTGTCTTTAGTAAAAAATAAATGGCAGCAAATCTCTTTCTCTCCTTCGATAAAATATAATTTTAATTCCAGGTTAAAGTGCATTCTTTTCCTTTAGTCTGTAGACGAGTAATTCAGAAGCCTCTTTAGAAAGATTTAGTCCCTAATCAGGTCACTCAACGTGTTCTGGTCAAAGCGTTCATATGTGACGCTGTTTGAAAATCACTATCGCTGTCGCCACTTTCTTTACCTTGTGCTATATCAGACATACGTATAAGATCCATCCTCTGAGAGCTATAGTAACTCATGGAAGGGTGGAATAGTAAAAGATGAGAGTACGGCACAGATCTCATAGCTAAAGGTAAATCAGTATATGATTATTTCAATTGATATCTGTGATATTAGTAATAAAAAAGTAAGCCATCAAAATTATTTTTTTGGTTCCACGAAAACCATCCAAACATTATTACAGATAATTTTGTAACGAAACAGAATTATAATATAAATTATATAATTATTATATAAATTCAACAATATCTAAGAAACTAGATCTGATACGGTCTAGCCAATGTAATTTTCAGAATTAGGGCATCAAATAACCCCAAAAACAGTTCTAAAACACAAGGCACCAAGAATTTTTTTTTTTTTTGGGCTTGTGTTATTCTTTATTACATTTCTTATCGAAATGGACAAAAATCAGATTCTACTCGCAATTGTTACCGAATAAGAGATTGTTAAAAATTGGGGGGGGGGGATTTATTTTTTTAATTTATGAACTTTCAACCAATATGATATTATAGTTTATTGATACATACAACATGAGCTATTCGCTCTGGAAATCTGCAAGGTTATTTCACTTCCACCATGCATTGTAAGAATCAACGGTTATCCACTTGCCTGAGATAAGGTGACTTCTTAATCTTTTATGGTGAACGGAAAGAAATTTCGAAAGACTTGCCCATAATGTGTTTTAAGTATAATATTACTTTGAGTGCCATGAAAGTCATGAACCTCAGCCAGATAACTAGTGACGGGTATCGAAACTGGATCATTGGAATATTAAACGGGCTCGCTGCGACGCGACTAGACCATCCGGTCTACATTTGAATGAATGAATATTTATTAACTACGAATGGATTTTCACCTGGTGACAGTTACAGCTAGCAAAAAAAAAAAAAAAAAAAAAAAAAAAAAAAAAAAAAAAACAACCAACAGTCTCGGGAGATCGAACCCCAGACTTTCAGATTTCAAGGTACTCTGTCACCGGGGCTATCACGCTCGGTAAATCTTTACATAAATAAATCAGGTTTACAACATTAGCCGTACGTACACATGTCTACTTTAAGTTATTTATATGAACATAGGCTTTAGGGTATTCCACCACAATTTCGTGGAACTAACATTTCCAACGTTAGTGAACTACAGTGAGTGTACAAAGTCTTCTTCATACACCAAAATAGTTTAACTAATTAGATTTATATGCTAGATTTGATTACATAGTAAAAAATAATAAATTTTTCCTATACACCTAACAAACACAATTAAGAGATTTATATGCACATGATTAATCAGGACCAATTCTGTTAATACAAAATAATTGTTTTCTCTAAAAAAAACTAAAAACAACAAACAAAAAGTTTTCATACAGTTACAAATTGGACGGAGTTACGCAATAATAGACCAACCGACAATGAAAAAAAAAAAAGAAGAGATTTTTGCACAAATTTGCAGGCTAATTTAACTCGAAAAAATCAAGAATGCGCTATCTGAATTTTGATGTTATTTATAAGCAAAAATTCGTTTATTGTATAAAATTCATTTATTTATTTTGCTTTGAAATATTAATTCAACTGCTGGTCTCTTGTTAAAAATCGGTTAGCCTTTTTTGATATTATTTGTCCTATTTTTCTTGTAATATTATGAATGTTATAATACCTATTGCATAAAATGTTTTATAAAAAACAGATTTATTTCAATGGTCAATATCTCGAAACAGGTTTTTGGCGCTTGGATCACTATTGCTAATCACCGTCCAATTAAGGTCACATTCTTCATCAGATTAACAGAAATTAATACTTGGTAGGATTTCCTTTTGCTTCTACAAATCTTGTGAGACGTCTTGACATTGACGCCACCAAATTTCTACTCTTGGAAGACGGGATTTTATTTCTTTCTTCTAAGAGGGCATCCTTCAAATCCCGTTTGTTCTTCAGTTGCCTTTCTCTGATTTTGGTGTCCAGATAGTTCCACAGACGCTGTATGGGATTTATATCTGTTTACCATCAATAATATGCAAGAATCCAACACCAGCAGCGCTCATACACCCCCAAACAAGAACAATGGGTTTCAGATTCTTTTTCTGTAGCTGTGTTTTTTCCCACCATACCAGTGTCCTCCCATCCTACGAAAATACATTAAACTTGATTTCGTCGGTAAATATGATTCTATACTTAAAATTTCTTTGTCATGTTTACATGCATTTAGCAAGCAATATTCTCTTTTTTATATTTCTTTCATTGACATTTTCTATGTGCTACTCTACTGTGAAAATTGTTATTTCTTAGGCAATTTCTTACTGTCGAAGGACTGATATTTGAGTGAATTTCATAATTTAACTCACTAGCCATTTTCGGGGCACTGATATGGGGATTTATTTTTACTTTTCTGAATATCAGTGATTCAGCTCCTTTACTCACTTTTGTTGGACGGCCTGTTCTCCTTCGAATTTTGAAAGATTTTGACTTAGGGCTACCAACTCTGTCAATGACAGTCTGAATGGTTGCTCTAGACCAGCGGTCGTCAGCACAAAGCACGCTCGGGCTAGCGTCTCTTACCCGCGGTTAAGAGACTGTACTATGGTGCACCGTAGCTGCTGGCGGATATGCTCTATCCATCTCTGCCTGCTGCACGACGGTGCATTTGATGTTGCTCCCAATACCCTTTACCCATTTCAGCGAGTGCTGATGACCACTGCTGTAGGCCTTCCTACAATTTTTTATATTTCGGAGAGAGACTGATAGGCTATAGATTATACAAATTCATTATAATTCTTCTCTTAAATCGTTTCACGTCGTTTACACTTCATATTGCTGTATTACTTCAAAACAGTACACAAATGCGGCCTGCACTGGTACACAGGTGTATCTGAGTGTTCCATGAACTGAACAGACACTACTCCTCTAGAGATGAACAACGATCGAGAAAGCAAGACTAACAGTATACGCAAAGCCGACGAAGTTCCGAACGTCAAGCAGCCTTGAATCATTACAGTTGTTTATACATGACTGAAATTTTATCTACTTTGGCAACTGTTATAATATGATAAACAGGCTTCGGTCCTGGACACAGAAACGCATGAAATTCAGAACGCATGGACATAGTGTTGTGTTGGACGAGTGGAGTGGCAGATGTAGCGCGCCGTTACTTCGTGTCTCAACATGTAAACAGTACGGCACAAAATATATTTCACTCTGTACAGATGCAGTATATACAGTACATTCCTAGTGTAGACAATAAATGTCTGCCATTAAAGTATTAACGTGAGTTGTAACCTTCAATCAGGTGTCCCTACGCCGAAGCCTGTTACACGTACCGCAGCCAAGCAGCAATAGGCCTACACACAACGGTAATGTACATTACGGACCCACCTGTGCTGTTGCAGTCGGTTGACTGCACACGGGTCATGACGTCATTTATACTCCGTGTACTCTAAACTTCGTACTGGTTACTCTGTGTCCCAAGGCCGAAGCCTGATGATAAACAATCATAGCCTATTTGAAACATTATCTCTATCTTTCAGTGTATAATAATCCGTTCTCCAATCTTTATTTAATTACTAGGCCCTTATTAAAAGGCTAGGAATTTTCTTTTCATATGCTTGAGATCAAGTGTGCAATCTCAAGTAAAAAGATATTAACGTTATGTTTTAGGTTTCTTAGAAATGCAAATTTATTTGAGAACTGTTTTTTTTTCTATTTATATAACCATAGGTAATACCATATAGCAGAACCAGAAAATTTGATAACTAAGATACTGTTCTGTTTTGTCTTTTTGTCTCATTTAAACATTTATAATGTTATTTCAATGATGTATGTTATTCAAAGTTATGAAATCTTTCCACGTCGACCAAATGCTATTTCGAGAATGATGAACGAGATTCGAACCGCACGAGAATGACGAGACGAGACTCGAAAGAGAAATGCAACGAACATAGCGAGGGAGAGCGGCAGTTAGTTTTGTTCATCTCTACTACCTTCACCCTCTGCCTGTAGCAGAGATTCAGCCGTTTCAAAGGAATACTTAGTTGTGTATGAAGATTTTTTGCGCATTGATTTGAAATGTTTCTTTACGTTTCTATTTTTTTTTAACGGAATTCGAACTAGAATTATTTTTCTTTTTTTATAGTTGTATTATATTTTATCTGTCCCTCAACATATTCTACTTATTATAAATTAGCATACTGAGTTTACAAAACGCATATTTATGTTATTTTAATAGGTATATGGTTACGTTTCACATTCACTGTACATACACTTAACGTTCCATCATCAGGGCCGATAGGTAAGAGGGGTTGCCTACTGTGTTGGGCTTGTTACGCGTGGCCAAGGTCAATCAGAACGACTGAACCTGATAGTGTTCTGAATTAGATTCAATATACAGTTAGCAAATACTTTCATTATATATGTATATATTCAAATGGGTATGCAATTAAAACATGAGACTTATTTGCATTGCTCCAACAGTTAAACAATGGATCTATGTGTTGAGTTTGTTAACGTGGCTATTTGAGCGGCATCAGTTCATCCGTCACATTAAAGTTGAATGAAATGTGTGCGCTAAGTGATTTTTGTTTTCAGGCATGAGAGTTATTGGTTATTATTATTCTTATTATTGATTTTTACAGATGACTGAGCAAGAAGTTAAGAGCATGTAATTTGTACCTCTATGTAAGAGATCTGCTTGACAATTTGTAACAATTTGTTCAAAGCCTTTGGTTGTCCATAACTCCTAAATTAATATCAACACTACTGACAGTCTGACAAGCTTTTCTTCTATAATGTACGAGTAGTATTATTCAAAAGTCACAAAAGATTTGAAAATTCCTTACTAAGTTTATAGAAAAAAAAACAATAACGCAGGTTTTTTCATAAATGAAATGGCAAAAGACATCAGTAAAAAAGGTATTCATGAATGAATTATTTTTATATTCATACCAGAAAATAATGGTTTTCTCTCTACAAATACGAATTGACCGTAATCAGTGGGGATTATTCCAGTGCACTGAAAAGATTCAGAACTCTAAAGGAATTGAGGTATGAACCCTAGTACAGGCATTCGCTATCTCGTGAAATCTACTTGCGCATAAGGGGCAGAAGAACGTAGCCTGAGAAGTTTCTCTCCCTCGCTAAGTTTCCACTTGCAGCTAGCTAGCTCACCCCCACCGTAAGCTTCTTACTATGAGCTACGGCGCACGCATATTTCGGTTTCACGAAATAATCAATGATCTGTTTTATCGTCATTGTGGAAGCTTGTAAAATAATTTGAAGAGACCGGTTCCGTAGCAGATAAAAGAAACGTTATGGCAGATCAAAGTCCGTAGAAAACAATGGTTTTACAAGAAGTCCTGAAAATGTGAAAAAATTCAGAATGTGGAACATGCAATGCAAAAGACTATATGTATTCTTTTGTACACAATACAGCCCTACTCTTGAAACTATTCTTTTATGTGTGTACTGTGGTTGTTGACCTTGATGCGGGAGTAGTCTCTTTTGAATCGTACAGCACCACGCGCCACTACTCGTCAAGTCAAGTCATTTCACTCATTGCACAAACTCCGTACTCACTTAACTACAAAGAGTAGTGGCTAAGATTCCGATCTCTAGTAATATGCAAAAGAACAAAGAGTACTGGCCGTAAGTTAGTTTGATTCAGAACGCGTCTATGCAAGCATAATTTTATTGCCGGCCAATTTGATTTAGTCAGATTCTGAACTCTGAAATAGACCGAATTACTGTACATCGATTGTAATCTACGTATAGAAAGTATAATACGCAATTTCTGTGTCCTGTCTGAGAAAAATTTCATGATTCCAAGCAGAATACAAATACTGCTGCTGCTTAAACATTAAGTAGCTGAATGAAACTAATTGGCTCACAAGGTCATATACAGGGTGTAAGGGGTACAAGTGCCATCCTTCTCACAGTCGTCGGGGACGGTCTACAGGATCAAAAAGTGGCCATACAACATAGGGTCAAAACTTGATAGTTTTCCCAGAAAAAAAATTTCTTCTGTTATTTTATTCGCGTTATACTGCTTATATCGTTAGTAAAATTACGAAAACAATTACATCAGTAGGTATATCTAGCAAAGAGTTAATATTAATTTAAATACATAGACTACTTGTGTGTTCTATTACGTTTTTGTGAAATTAAATAAAAATGCATGCTTAAATTTGTTAATATTCTGGCATGAGAGACGTGGCAACGTGTTCAGCAGGCAGCATTCTACACAGACGTACGTACATGTCAGCTGAGTTCAAGCTCCCTGTCCATAGGTCTACTGCCGAGCGGATGACGGTTCGATACCAGGTATGCGATAAACAACTTACAATGTCATTCACAGTTTAGAAATATCATATGTTATTAATTTATGGACAAAGTCGTCGTAATTCAAATGGGGCAAGAAGATTTACCGTCATTGTTTTCCGCAATGAAGGTTACTTAATCGGCGAACTTTTTTTAGTGGTTTCTCAACGATTATTAGAAACTAGGAGTCTCTTACCTCGTTTCGAAAATCACACAAACAGAAATTTCTTTAAAAATGGAAGCGGGAGAGATTGAAATATTGCATTTAAAAAAAAGTTCGTGTGATTTTGTGTAGTAAACCATTATTGTTTATTTTTTAGACGTATAATAAAAATTGGACCAATATTGCCAATATTGTTAAATAAAATGGAAATTTACCATAAAATTCTATTAATGAGATTGAAAGTTTGTGTTTGCTGTTCGTTTTATGTAAACAACGGTCCGATCCTGCATTAGAACAGAGCATCTGTTTTGTACCGGTATGTCTCTGTTGAGCTATACTCCCTTCTCCCCATCCAGCAACGTTGCCAAACGTTTAATAATTAGTTAAATATTGCAATTTGAAAAAAATTGTAATGACATGTATGTGCAAAAATGCTCTAGTCTAAACTAAGCCTTCATATTTGACGGCCACTATAATAGTGTTTATTCAAACTTTGTTTACGCGTAGGGTATACACGTCTGACTTACTTTTTTGCTATCTGATATTATGATCAATCTTTTCCTCCTCCTAACGCTTTTCACATAGCCACTGCTAGTATACTCAATACTCGCCTCATTTGTTGACATGGGTTTGTTTCTATAGTCACCTAAAATTTAAAATTGGACACGTAATATATTAGATTTTATTATAAAGTCTACCGTATAAATAAGGTCAAGTATGTATAAATGAAATTATTAAATAGTGGACATTTTTATCTCTCGCAATATCACGTAGATTTGTAGCACAAGTCTGCAGCGTGTATGACGAACACCACTTCGAACTTTGCTTACCCACGGCATGTTGCAACAGTGAAATAGTAAACAAACAATAGCAGCTGTGATTAAGCGAAACAGCAGCCTAAACAAAGAAGAAATGTTCATTGAAATCTCACCACAGTCTAAATAAAGCAAACGAGCACACAATGCAACGTGCTAGAGGCGCACAACTCTGTATTGAAATGTTGCGCGAGCAGCCCATACTGTACATGTACGCTATAGAAGTGGGTCAAACAATTCCGTATCCTATTCCAATGACAATTCGTAACAAGAGAGATTAGTAGTAATAATAATAATAATGATAATAATAATAATAGTAATAGTAATAATAATAGGGTCTAATAATAATAATAATAATAATAATAATAATAATAATAATAATAATAATAATAATAATAATATATTCTTATTGTTGTTTATATCAGAATGACTGTTACGTAAATTAAATTTGAAAGAAATTGTGCTACAAAGTACCTAAATCTGTTTAACTTACTAATTACTACAAACTGCCAGGCATGGGCAATGGTGGAATATGGAGAATAATTTTAATTGTACTAAAGGTGATCGTAATATCAATCTTGATCAGTAGTCTTCGAGATCTAGTTTTGAATCGTGAATAAAACGTCAACTGCATCACAAACAAGATACAAATGTTTCCTGACAGTACGATACCTGTGACACGCGCCAAATAATGACGTTACGCCAATGTAGTCTATGACTAACTAACCTCATCTCCGTACGCCCTGGGACAGAATACTATTCCTAGTCATAATATTTACAACCTTCTTTGCTCACATTGGGTGAGCTTCTGTAAAAACATTTCTTGCCTTCTTTATGATATTATGCTTGTAGTAGTAATGGAACCGATGTTGGTGGTGGTACTAGCAATGGTAGTTGTGGTTCATGTATGTTTTTATTCACACTGCAAATGGATAAATACCCGGAGGCAGTGGTAACTAATTACTCTCAATAATGACAATTAATAATAATAATAATAATAATAATAATAATAATATAATAATAATAAGATTAGTATAATAATATTAACAAGGAGCATCCTAAATTAAATGAAGCACGATTACTTAAAATACCATTTAAAGTAAATCACATTTGTATCTTAACCCTAAGTTCTAACTAAAACCAACGAGTATATGTCCATACATGCTGCACAAGTATAGCTCGCGCAAGAAACGATTACCGAAAAGCAATGATGGCGTTGCTGTCTGTTTTGACGTGTGTATGTAGGCACGCCGAGGGGGGGGGGGGAGAGATGCTAGCCGATGGAAGTACTGTCTCTTCCAAGAAGATGAACAAATGAGAACATCGTTGTGGAAATAAAGAACGTAGCAAGAGAAAAATTCGAAGCTAATTAAACGCGCAACATATGTTTACGAATGAAATAATAATACCGGGCGATACAAGCCACGTATTCACATGCAATGGAACAAACTAAAGTCGTAATATAACTATCACAACGCAAGACTAATTCTATCGATGTCATTTCTCCTCTGACTGTACTCTTAAATATCATTCAAGTTATCTCGTGACCTTTCCTGTCGCCCGCTCTTCCTTATCGCAGTATTTGATTCGCATTTCTTCCGTCGGTAATCCGTACTTGCGAGACCTACACCCGCTGTCAAGTCACTCATTGCACTGGAACTACGACACATTTCACTGCTCAAATACTTTGCACTACCACTATAAACTTAAAACTTCACTGACACAAACACACTTCACTGAAACAACACACTTCTTCACTAATACAGCGCTTAAAATATCAAAACATCAAGTCGACCTGGTTGGCAAGTTGGTATAGCGCTGGCCTTCTATGCGGGTTCGATCCCGGGCCAGGTCGACGGCATTTAAATGTGCTTAAATGCGACAGGCTCATGTCAGTAGATTTACTGGCGTGTAAAAGAACTCCTGCGGGACAAAATTCCGGCACATCCGGCAGACGCTGATATAACCTCTGCAGTTGCGAGCGTCGTTAAATAAAACAATATTATTCAAAACATCAATTGCACCCGTTAAATAGTGTGCATAATATACTACCGTCTATTAATAAAGTCCTTAAGCCTCTTTTTAAATACATTTTTGGTTATTGGTTCGTAGTAGGTAAATCTCGACAGTCAAGAAGCCTTATGTCAGATGTCATGTAATAAGAATCGTGCTTTCTCAGTCGTCCAAGTCCAACCTTAGCACCGTGAGCCACTGTTACTCTCAAGGAGAACGGTGAGTTGTTGTCGAACTGGGAAATGGACTGGAGATCGGTTCGTGACTGGGAGACTGACGGTCAGCGGCCTCGAGGGACGAAGCCCCGGTTAATATTTTCTGTGTTACGTTTCAAACAGAAGCAATTTCCCCGGTTTCCGAAAGTGGTAGGCCTGTCCAGCCCGACTTTAACCCGTGTATTACTGTCACATTCCACTCCTGCGTCTCCTCTCCTCATTTTTTAAGAATTGAAGAGGAAATGGAACATCACGTCGCCTGTTACTAGCAAACTTTATCAGGTTGTCAAAGCATACTGTCTGGCACTTTCTGTTATTGATTTATTGCTTCATTGTGTTTCAGCTTCTTTGTGTAGGCGTATAAGGATTATTATTATTATTATTATTATTATTATTATTATTATTATTATTATTATTATTATTATTATTATTATTATTATCTATATGCTAGACGCCATGAGCTAAATTATCTGTTATTTTGCAAAGTCCTCAAAGGTGATATATCCTGTGACTTTTTCTTAAACAATATTACCTTACATATTCCAACAAAAGATATGAGAGCCCACAAACTTTTCTATATTAGAAATTCGAAATTTCTTTCACCAGTCTCCAGATGCATTAAAAATGCCAACATGCATGGCTGCGAATTCGATCCCTTCAATGTATAGACTTAGTTTGCTCTTGGCAACGATTTATCATATATGCATTCTTTTAGGCATTATACTCAATTATCATTGTCTCATAGTATTCTTAGTTATGTATTTTAAAGTCATCCATTATTTATCCATTCATCGTCATTATTGTAATTAATTGCAATTGTATTTATGTGTAATAATTATTTTTGTATTATGTTTTTGTTATATTCTTTGTGCTGAACTGTAATTTGCCACTGGCCTATAAATAAATAAATAAATAAGTAAGAAAATAAATAAATATCATCGTTCTAGTCCTATGTAGGCCTATTTTCGCCCCACGATTCCAACATTAGTTAATATCAGAAAAATGTGATTATTTCAAGTGTCACAGTTTTATTCTAGGCGCCAAGATCTTCAGACCCTATTTTGATCAAAGTCGTTAAAGATAATAGTTCTATAACCAATGAATCTTCCGTGAATAATGTTAGCTTTCGTGTTCCTACGAAAAGCAAAAGAAATTGCATTTTTTTCCACAGGAGTAAATACTGTATCTTTTTTGCCTGTCACCAGATATATTAAAGTTGTGTACTAATAAATTTCATCCATTCACTTTACAAATTTAGAACTTACCTAATTGTTACATATTTACTGAAATACGTATCGTATTACTATAGTTATTATTGTCATTGCCACTAATAGTGTTGTATTATATTATAGTAACCGTTGTGCTATGCTGTTAGGTCTATTGGTTAATCGCTGTTGGCTAGTACATTAATATGACTAAATAAATGAATGAATTAATAAATAAATTTGTTAATGAATTAAGTAAATCAATATATACATATATACATACAAAGACGCTGGCCTTCTGTGCTCGAGGTTGCGAGTTCGAGCCCGGCACAGATAGATGGCATTTACAGTAAGTGTGCTTAAATGCGACAGGTAATGTCAGTAGATTTACTGGCATGTAAGAGAACTCCTGCGGGACAAAATTTCGGCACACCGGTGACGCTGATATAACCTCTACAGTTACGAGAATCGTTAAATAAACCATAACTTCTTTTAATTGGTTATTTAACGACGCTGCATCAACTACGAGGTTATTTAGCGTCGATGAGATTGGTGATAGCGAGATGGTATTTGGCGAAATGAGGCCAAGGATTCGTCATATATTGCCTGGCATTCACCTTACGGTTGGGGAAAATCTCGGAAAAAACCCAACCAGGTAATCAGCCCAAGCGGGGATCGAACCCGCGCCCGAGCGCAACTTCAGACCGGCAGGAAAGCGCCTTAACCGACTGAGCCACGCCGGTGGCTACCATAATTTAATTGTATCTACATAGAAATATATAATTATTATATTGTAACTTTTATTCAACAATAATGAGACTTTTATTTCTAACTTTAATCTCACACCCGTCAAGAATGGGTATTCCACTCAACACTGCAACACAGTAGTCGTTATTGAACTCCTCCTAATGACAATGACAACTCACGTGAATTCTTGAGAAGAACAACAATGTACTCCTTATTTCAACTAATGTTCACAAAGCACTATTTACAAAACAAAACTGTCAGTTCTCAGTTCATAGTTCGTTCGCTTTGGCAAGTTGTTCTAGCTCATTCAGTCAAGTTCACGGTACATCGAACCCCAGGCCTTCCAGTTATAGTTCACTGCACTTCGAAGCCAAGACTTCCAGATGCGGTTTCCTGTACGTCGAACCCAGGACTTCTGGATACGTTGCCTTCGCCTGGACGCTGTCAAAGTTACTTACTCAAGTTCACTGCACCTCGAACTCAGATCCACTGGATACGTCTCCCCTAACTAGCTCTCTCACAGCTGACAAACTAAACTAAAACTGACTCTGACTGAAGGCTGCTCGCGCTTTTATCCATTTAATTACACGTTCCCGAATGTACTATGTCGCGAAGCCTCTGGAACCCGCAACAATCGGTCTCCAGACGTTTCCTTACTTCGTCTCCTTCGCTCCGCGACGGGACCGCAGTCTTCTTTCCCCTCGCCGCGCCGCGCCCAGCGCCCGCCGAATCTCAAGCCTCGCTTCCAGCGCCTCCCTCTTTGCCGGACGCGCGCGTAGACTCCCGAGGCAACGAGAATCTTCCAGCACGGTTGCCACAGTATTATTATTATTATTATTATTATTATTATTATTATTATTATTAGTGGTCTGTGATCTTATATTCCACTAGTTCCAAGAGATTCAATAATGACCTGCATCGCAGTGTTTTTAATAACAATGTAGGATATATAGCCAATAAATATAAATTATATATACATATGATGTGTGTGTGTTCCGATACAACGCTGTAAGTGGAATGTTGCAGATTTAGAGGACGTACAGTGTATATCAGTGATGGGCATAACGGAGGTGAGGTAAATGTGTTCCAGTTCACCCCTTCCACAATATTTCGTACGTGTTTACAACACATAAACTTGGCTTCTACAAAATGGCTATTTCAACTTAATTTCTCAATTTTTGGAATGTTATCCTTTTTCAACTCACCCGTTCAACTTATTTTGCGTTTTATCGCTAATTAATTGTGAGATAATCGCAATAATTTCCTGTAAATTGGAAAATGTTTTTACTTGAAGAAATAACCCTACCCTACGTATTAGGCGTCAAAATAATGATAAAAGAGGTGTCATACAGTATTAGGCGTCAAAATAATGATAAAAAGGTGTCCTACATCAATTTATTTTACATATTAAAATTAAACACAACGATTAATACTTCGTCATATTCTCATATTTCTCACTGATGAAGTATAGGTAAGATATTATGATAATGCAAGAACTTAATTTCGGCATTGGCATAAATAGGCCTACTACGCCTTTACAGCAAATCTCATAGGGGAAATGTTGTTTATAAATACCTCAATAAATGCTAATGGGCGGCGTGTGCTTTCATCAAGGGCTTACCACAGTCTAGTATATACAGTCGCGAAGATCTATACGTAGTAAATATGCAAACATTAGATAGTTGCTCACCACTAGGATCGCTAATATCGCCTAATTACAGGCAATGCAAAATAGTACCGTCACAGTCTATTGTTTCTAGCACCCTCAAAACTCAGGCTTCGTGACTGTATATAGTAGACTGTGGGCTTACTATATAATGATTATGAGAATAGAGTATGGAGTTACTCTTCCAGAGCAGGAACATTCTTTAATATTTACTACCCATGAGCACATAGAAATACTCGTAAACGGAGATTTGGAACCCCTTGATACACAGCGCAAACAGAATCAAGAGTTTTCCGTCCATTTTGTTGGTTGTTAGTTCAATTTATTGAATGGTTGATTTGTTACTTTGTCGCAGAGAGGATAAAAAGAAAGGAGGGAGCACTCCAAACAAATGTGCAAATATATCGGTGCGACGGATATGACGTCAAACTACACCTATGTCCCATAATCCTCCGCGAAATACCGCCAATCGCCAAATATTCAATTGATACTATCGGTTTCGGTCATACATAAACGTATATTATTTCAATGTACCGAAGTACATATGATATTTCCATGCAGATATTCTGCGTCATCATACGATGAAAGAGTAAAGGAACGGAGAAAAATTCTCTCCGGCGCCGGGACTTGAACCCGGGTTTTCAGCTCTACGTGCTGATGCTTTATCCACTAAGCCACACCGGATACAACCCCGGCGTCGAACAGAATTGTCTCTGATTTAGTTCCAACTCTTGGGTTCCCTCTAGTGGCCGCCCTCTGCACTACGTCATAGATGTCTATGAACATAGGACCGAAGTCCACACATGTGCTGAGGTGCACTCGTTATGAGTGACTAGTTGGCCGGGATCTGACGGAATAAGCGCCGTCTTAAATCACTTCGTGATTTACGCATATCATATATTATTTCAATGTACCGAAGTACATATGATATTTCCATGCAGATAATCTGCGTCATCATACGATGAAAGAGTAATGGAACGGAGAAAAATTCTCTCCGGCGCCGGGACTTGAACCCGGGTTTTCAGCTCTACGTGCTGATGCTTTATCCACTAAGCCACACCGGATACAACCCCGGTGTCGAACAGAATTGTCTCTGATTGAGTTCCAACTCTTGGGTTCCCTCTAGTGGCCGCCCTCTGCACTACATCATAGATGTCTATGAACATAGGACCGAAGTCCACACATGTGCTGAGGTGCACTCGTTATGAGTGACTAGTTGGCCGGGATCTGACGGAATAAGCGCCGTCTTAAATCACTTCGTGATTTACGCATATCATATATTATTTCAATGTACCGAAGTACATATGATATTTCCATGCAGATATTCTGCGTCATCATACGATGAAAGAGTAATGGAACGGAGAAAAATTCTCTCCGGCGCCGGGACTTGAACCCGGGTTTTCAGCTCTACGTGCTGATGCTTTATCCACTAATCCACACCGGATACAACCCCGGCGTCGAACAGAATTGTCTCTGATTGAGTTCCAACGAGTGCACCTCAGCACATGTGTGGACTTCGGTCCTATGTTCATAGACATCTATGACGTAGTGCAGAGGGCGGCCACTAGAGGGAACCCAAGAGTTGGAACTCAATCAGAGACAATTCTGTTCGACGCCGGGGTTGTATCCGGTGTGGCTTAGTGGATAAAGCATCAGCACGTAGAGCTGAAAACCCGGGTTCAAGTCCCGGCGCCGGAGAGAATTTCTCTCCGTTTCTTTACTCTTTCATCGTATGATGACGCAGAATATCTGCATGGAAATATCATATGTACTTCGGTACATTGAAATAATATATGATATGCGTAAATCACGAAGTGATTTAAGACGGCGCTTATTCCGTCAGATCCCGGCCAACTAGTCACTCATAACGAGTGCACCTCAGCACATGTGTGGACTTCGGTCCTATGTTCATAGACATCTATGACGTAGTGCAGAGGGCGGCCACTAGAGGGAACCCAAGAGTTGGAACTCAATCAGAGACAATTCTGTTCGACGCCAGGGTTGTATCCGGTGTGGCTTAGTGGATAAAGCATCAGCACGTAGAGCTGAAAACCCGGGTTCAAGTCCCGGCGCCGGAGAGAATTTTTCTCCGTTCCATTACTCTTTCATCGTATGATGACGCAGAATATCTGCATGGAAATATCATATGTACTTCGGTACATTGAAATAATATATGATATGCGTAAATCACGAAGTGATTTAAGACGGCGCTTATTCCGTCAGATCCCGGCCAACTATTCACTCCTAACGAGTGCACCTCAGCACATGTGTGGACTTCGGTCCTATGTTCATAGACATCTATGACGTAGTGCAGAGGGCGGCCACTAGAGGGAACCCAAGAGTTGGAACTAAATCAGAGACAATTCTGTTCGACGCCGGGGTTGTATCCGGTGTGGCTTAGTGAATAAAGCATCAGCACGTAGAGCTGAAAACCCGGGTTCAAGTCCCGGCGCCGGAGAGAATTTTTCTCCGTTCCATTACTCTTTCATCGTATGATACATAAACGGTTTAGAATGGATGTGGAGATAACGGGAGTATTAGCAGATTATTATATAAATGTAAATTTCACTGTATATTTATTAAAAGTTTATGGTTGTGACATGGACTGAACATTATAAACAAAAGCAAAAAATATCTTTTGAATTCAATATTTTCTAACATTAATAAAAGAAACGGAGTTCAGATAAGTTTGGGGGGCAGTGCCCCCCATGCCCCTCCATAACTCCACCTATGTGATAGGTCTAGGTTAATTTCATTAATCGATTGATTAATTCGCTAAATGGTTTACTTGTTCGTTTGTAGATAACAAAGTAGTGAAGTTAGTAGGTATGTAAATAAGTTGAATGGTTAATTGGTTGCCTGATTGATTGACAAGTCAGTTGAGGATTAGTTCATTAGCTGGTTCGTCGATCTGTCGGTTGACTGGATGTTCGATCGGTTTCTAATGTCTTTTGTTAGTATAGCAGTACGGAGAATTCTATTTCTGATGCGCGGACACATGTAAGATATAATTCATTGCCCTCCCCTACGGCCATAGGCAGCGAACGTGAAAATATAATTACATTATCGTTAGTCGTGACGCGTTTTCCGTGCTAAGCATTTTATTGAATCTTAAAATTAGTCATAGATCGGGTTTGAACCGGCAGTACTCTGCCCTGAGTGTTGGGACTCGCTCCGGTTTGTATTGGACAGACTCCATCGCTGTTACTATATGTTTCGGGACTTGGATCAAGTCCCGCTGTCGAGGTTGTTCAACTGTGTCCTTGGCATTACGCAGTTTGCTTTCACTAATAACGCGTCGCCAAATCGCCATCATATGATGATATATACGTCTAATTAAAGTCCAAATTGTTTGGGACGTTACTTGATCCATAGCAGAGTTGACATTTAAGAAGAGAATATTTCTGTGTGATAACCTTACAAGTCTGTATTCTTTACGAATGTTACAACTAATAAATCAGTTTTATTGGAATAGATAGTCTAGCATAGTAGTCTATAGGGCAGTGTTTCTCAAACTGTGATCCGCGTAGCATTGGCACTTCTTCGCTCTTCTGTTTTTGAAGTCGGTTACTTAACAACTCTGTATCAACTATTAGGTTATTTAGCTTTGATGTGATTGGTGATAGCGAAATGATGCCGAATTTTTTTTTTAAATTATGGTTTATTTAACGACGCTCGCAACTGCCGAGGTTATATCGGTGTGCCGCAATTTTGTCCCGCAGGAGTTCTTTTACATACCATCCTACTTGAAACTTTCGTTTTTGCAGTTTTACATGGTTTCGAGAGAGACATTACGACGATACGCCACTCGCAGGTCAGAGATAAATATAAATGGAACGGAGTTTGACTCCAGTAAGTGAGAGGGTGGGGGTTGGGGGAGGTAGGAAGCAAGAGAAATGCATAGCTACCATTGCGAGCCACAATGTGCTCACGAGTCACATTTTCGCCACGGCTGGTATACACTGTAGTTGCTCAAAAGAAGCAGAAATATTTTTCATCCTTACAAATTATCGAGATATCTATCAAAATCATTCTATTAAAAAATTTTACTAGAAATTCTCATGTTCCCAACAACTTTTATATCGACAGTTTTTAAATGTTTCGTTACTAAACCTCACAATATGCATCTGGCATGACTGTCTGTATTTGTCCAAGAACGAAACGTAACATAGAGTTCTTATTACAGAAAAGTCCAGGTAGGAGCCTGTAGAGATCCTTGTGTCCTCGATGTAATGATACACAGCATGCGAAGGATTGCCCATTTTTACATCCACTTTGCTTTGCGATGTCATGCTTCCTTGGCCTTGCTCTCGAACAGCATGCAGATTGCGTGCGCACACCCTCCATATCACATCCACTTTCTCCTGACGATGACCTAGCAGTGCTGAAATATCGATCACAGATAGCACTTGAATCCACTTCTCTGCACACATTTCGGCAGCGAGTTAAGATCCCATGACAGTAGGTATGCACTCCATTGAGTTAAAAAATTTGCTGTGTTGTGTAGCCAGTATTATAGTTGAACGACCTTCCAAACTATCCTCCTCCTCCTCATCATCATCATTATTTTTATTATTATTATTATTATTATTATTATTATTATTATTATTATTATTATTATTCAAACTATTGTTATTAACGTCATAATAATCACCATCATGGCAACAACGATTTTACTTTCCTTATATTGTATCGTTTCTTTAATACTATTTGTGTAATTTCTCCCATCCACTCATAATTTATTTATATTCTCGAATAAATTATTTTTTCTTCATTTTTCCCATATATTCATTCTTCTCTTTAACGACTTTCTTCTGTTTATTCATTTTTTCTCTCTTTCAATCTCTTTTCTCTTCATACATAACTTCTTTCTCTTTCTCGAAGTCATTGTTTGTTTGGTTCTTTCGTTGTTTTCGTCTCTTTTTCGTTATTTATTTCTTTCTTCATTTGTTTCATTCTATATTTCGTTGTTTCATTCTTTGCTTGGTTGTTTCATTCTCTATTTCGATGTTTCATTTCTATTTCGATGTTACATTCTCTATTTCGATGTTTCATTCCTATTTCGATGTTTCGTCCTCAATTTTGATGTTTCAGTCTCTATTTCGATGTTTCATTCTCTCTTCGGTTGCTCCTCTTTTGATGTTTCATTCGCTCTTTTGCTGTTTCATTCTTTTTTCGTCGTTTCTTTCTTTTTTTTATGATTGGTTTTTTCTTTTTCGTCTTTTTTTTTCATAGTTGCTTACTCTTTTCCGCTGTTTCTTTGGTATTTTGTCGCTGTTTTGACGATTACTTATTTATTTTTCTTATTGCTGCTTCTTATTTTTATCGCTTCTTTCACTTCTTCATTATCTTTTTCTTTGCTTTCCTGTTTGTCTCTATAACCTCATATTTCTATTTAAGTTGTTTTGTCATTTTTGTTATGCGTATTAGTTACTTTTATCTTTGTTATTTCCACATTCTCTGCCACCTTTATTCCTTCTTTGCTTCATTATCGCTATATGATTACTAGAGAGCGGAATTTAGGCAAAAACTTATGTTTTCCTTCATACTTACATACTTGAGATTTAATATTTAAATTTTTGATGGAAAATATAGGTATAAATAAAGGGGTTTTATAGTGCCTAAAGATGTCTATTTTTAAGTTTTTGCATTTTTCGTAACTGTTTACTGTTTTTCTTAACATTCTGTGCCGTTTAAATTCCAAAACGGATAACAACGACTCCTTCCTAGCAGTGAACAACACAATTGAGAAGTACTTCCGGGCCACCTCTCCTCATTCTTACAATCTTTCAATCCTAAAATTCTAACTTTCAGTCGGTATAGCGGTGGCCTTCTGTGCTCGAGGTTGCGGGTTCGATCCCGGCCCAGATCATTGGCATTTAAGTGTGCTTAAATGCGACAGGCTCATGCCAATAGATTTATTGGCATGTAAAAGAACTCCTGCGGGACAAATTATTATTATTATTATTATTATTATTATTATTATTATTATTATTATTATTATTATTATTATTATTATTATTATTATTATTATATATTCTCTGTCTGTCAGCAATTTAACACAAACTCGCTGGGTTGTACCCGAATAAGCATTGTGTTACATTCCAAGACGGATAACAACCCTTTCATTTTTTCTCACCATTTGTAAGTACAGCAGTGAGCGACACAATAGCCACAATAGGTGCTGATCATCTACTGTGAAGCAAACTATAGAAATATGATTGGTGAATGAAAAACACTCTTAGTGAAATTCTTTAACAAAAAAAGCCTATTTTTTATTTTATAGAGCCTAAATAAAGGAGTTTAAGAGCCTATTTTAGGCGCCTAAAATGCCACTTTTAGGGCGTAAAATTCCGCTCTCTAATGATCACATCACCTGACGTGAAGAAATAAAGAATGTTTCGTTGACAGTTGCCTCACTACGCTTGTACATCCATCACTTTCCGGCAAGTGAACGGTCAGCTCGTAGTAATAAAATGAGACATTCGAGGCTGGAGCTAATTTTTTTGTTTGCTTAACAATCCTTCTTCTGCATCACTATCATTATTATTATTATTATTATTATTATTATTATTATTATTATTATTATTATTATTGTTGTTGTTTAATGTTTATCTACGATCCCGCGCTAGACACAAAATGTAAGTCACTCTGATGCGTAACATCGTTAAATGCCAATAACGCAGTAGGTCTACCTGTACAGACCCAGAAACAAAATTTTGGCCACCTGTTTTTTACAAGTTTCAATTATAACACACTGCGTATGCTCAGTGCTTATAACTGGAACTTGGAAAATTCAGGTGGCTCATATTTTATTTCTGGGTCTGTACAAGATAGACTACGTAAATTGCATGTAAGTTAAAGAGTAAAAAAAAAAGAGATCTTTCTGGTTATATAATTAATTTTATTACACAATTAATATTTTACACATGGTTACATATACCAGAAACCTGCAACAATTTTCGCTTTCTCCCCAAATTCAGTCGCTTGACACGCCCAAAATATGAGACGGATCTACATATTCGTAAGTAAAAACTAGCTTTTCAAATTAAGATTTTAGCTAGGTTTTATGTTTTAAAAGTTTTGGTACAATTTCTGCAGTGCTTGGGAAAAGTGACATAAGTAAGTTTCCACAAACCTTTTTTGATATTGGCAACTTACACTGGTTTATGTCGATTTGATTTTTTTCTGTATGAATTATTGTAATGGGAGAAATACTTATATATTTTTTTCCAAGCGAGCAGATGTTCGGTAAGTTGTCAATAAATTATCGAAAAAGGTTTGTGGAAACTGACTTATGTCCATTTTCCCGAGCACTGCAGATTTATTAATAAAGCTTTTTATATTGAAGAAAACTACTACGCAGTCCGCTGTGACGTTCATCTACAGATCTGTATGTTGTCGCGAAGCAGGCGTGACGGGTACATTCCCGAATATACTTCAATATATAATAGAATTGAAAACATGCATATACAAATACAGTACATAAGGTTGTTCAAGGGGAACCTGGAAACCGGTGTTTCACTGTGGATTTTTCTATCCTTTAGGCTTGTGATGAACAAAGCGACTGTGGGACATGATTTCCCTGGCAATGAGTATTCGTTTCTCACTGATTTTTTTATGTTCTTCTGTGTGAGGCAGTGTGCAGTATTGCTGCTATGAGTGTATCGATTTGTTAAGAGTAGGCTATCTCTTGACAGTCGTGCCGAAATGAATGAACGAAAAAATAGACGCTGTAATAATATTTTCCAGGTGTGCTCTTCGAACAGTTCAACTCCGGTTTATGCGTCGTCGCTTATGTTGTTTATTACAAAGATTTGCATTATGTATGCTTGCTGCAGAAATAAGTGTCCATATGAAGGGAAATGATTATCACGTTCTTGTTTTCCTTTTTCGTATTACGTCCTGTGCTTGGCCTCTCATTTTTTATAGCTCTTCTTTTATTTTTGTATTTTTCCTTATCGCTCCTTTCCCTTCTCTTTCCCTACAGTTTTTCTTTTATTCTCTTCATTCCTCTTCTTTTCATTCATTTTTTCTTGCCACTTTCTCTTTCTGATTCTCATCTGATCCATTTTTCTCATGTTTTCGTTTTATTTCTCCTTCTATGGCTTTTTCCCATTTTTTCATCTCATTTCCTTCCTCTTTTTCATTTTCATTCTCATCGTCCTTTTCTTTAAATTTCCACTTCTTTTCGCTTTTTTCTTTCTTGTATTTTTCGTCCCCATTCTTTATTTTTTTTCAATTTCTCTTTGACTTCTCATTCTTCTTTATCTTTACTTACCTCCACTATCATGTCCAGTTTCTTCCCTTTTCCATTTCATTTTTCCACGCCTCTTCTTTTATCTAACTTGACTTTTTCTTTCCTCGTCTCCTTTTCTTCTTTTTCTATCTTTTTTTCTCTTCCTGCTTCCTCTTCTACATATAGACCAATCACCATGCGTGATTTCATAGTTTATGCTAGTTACAGAGTTTCCCATGGGTTGTTTGATCCATAACATCCTCCCTGAATTGCTTGACTTTGGAATCGAAGCTGTGTTCTGCACCAGTGAAGTGAATGATATTCAGTTTACAATTATTTTGTCGAACGCAGATCCTAATCACTTACATTTAAACATATGGTTTAGTTTTGAATTCAACTTGTATGTCTTTTTTTTTTTTTTTTTAAAGAAAGTGATTGAATATTATGATAAATTATTTCTTATTATTGCCAGGATAGTGTACTTAACTGTATATTATACATCCGCACTTCCTGGACTTAATCAGCATGACTAACTTAGCGTGCAATTAGTAGAAAGATTAATTTAAATTATCTACGTGGATAGTTAAAATGTAGTAGTAGTAGTGGTGGTGGTGGTGGTGGTGGTGGTGGTGGTGGTGGTGGTGGTATGAAACACTGTGAAACAAAATAATCCAGTTTCTCTAAATGCAAATTGGTATAATTTCCTAATCTGTAATTTTGTTTATAGGATATATTGTATGCTAGTATTAGATAAAGTTTACGTGAAATTTGTGTAAAAGCTTTCGAGGCACACATATTTGAAAATTCTCTGGCTCCAAGGCAAAATGTGATGTCATTTTTGCAGTTTTTCAGGAGCGAGCATTTAAAGTTTAAACGAATATATGTTGTTTCGTAACAATGGGTTAGAGAGAAGAAAAGAGATACACATGTCATGTATTGTCACAATAACATACCGTCACGATACACTGTGTATCGCAAAAAATCATTTTCGACAAAAATTGACACATCACCTTTTTGCCTTGGAGCAATAGAATTATAGTAGTGGCCCCGCCCCTATCAGCTTGTCACATAGACACTCCGGGTTCTAGTCCCGTTGAAGCCTGCGATTTGTCATTGTAAATTTCGTAAATGATGCTTGTGGTGGATGAGATCCCAGTTGGGGTTTTCTCGGGGTTCTCCTTTTTTCCCACGTTCGGGATCAGCATTCCGTCGGAGCAAAATCTCATTCACATGGTGATATAAAAATATTAACCAGGAAGATTCAATAACACATTAAACGGAAGCATCCACACAAAAAGTATCTCAAACCTATGCTGGAACCGTAGTGTTTCACAGTAGTGAGTACGTATGTGATGCAGAAGGAGAATTATGAGTAAATCCATTAAAAAGTAACAAATGTTTATTTAAATTAATTTTATGGGGATAAAAAATAACATGACAGTATTCCCGTGACGTGGGATTGGTCTAGGTCTAAGATACTACTGAGCATTGTGACGCAAACGGTTAAACATCTAAGCTGTGAATGAAATTCGAACCTAAGACCCTAGCTTGTACATAGTTACATAGCCAATATTTTTCTTAATCATTACGTAAACGCTTGATTTCAAATATAACATTTCTCCATTAATAAACTGAAATAAGTTATCGTCTAATTGTAAGTAAGTAACTCACAGAATGACTGTTGACTTGTTACGAGTTCTGTTAAAATTAAACTGTGATTGGTGCTTGCTGTATAAGCGACTCAAACAAAAGACAGTCGTGAAATATTGATCACTATCGAAACTGAAGTACTCTTATAGCTGCTATATAAAGCGGAAAATGAGTCTGGTCTAGACACATTTCATCTCACTTTATTAGCCAGTGCAGCACTCTCAACTTCAGTTCATTTAGAAGCTATGTCAGTCTTCCGAAATCCGGTTTCTGTGGCGTTCCTTGAAATTATACGCTGTCGCATTAAAGTAACCGGCCCCATTACAAGAGCGGTTATGGACCGTTGCCAACGCTCTAGAACACACTGTACAATTGCTTGTGTTGTGTACGTTTCCACTATTCATACAATAGCAGAGAGAGGAAAAGTATAAATGTAGTTATTGCTGTGTTACGACCTTACGCAGAAAACAGTATTGCAGCATTGTACAACCAGTGCAAATGTGTTGGTCTGTTGTTTCAAATGTTCTCAGATATGGTCAACTAAAATCTTCCTCGTTTATGCTAGATTGGCAGTACTGATTCCTGTCTGAGATGTGTGCACCTGTGCGTTGTAATCCTTTCTCCCGATATTAGGATAATAGAAAAGATCTTCGTGAAAACGTTCGCGACTCGAGTTCCAACACATAGTACTCTAGAGCAGGGATGGACAAACTACGGCCTGTGGGCAGGGGCGCACCCAGGAATTTCTCTTGGGGGGGGGGTCCAATAAAAGAACGTCAAGTTACATGAATGCACGCATGCACACACATACACACAAACTTACCTCTTTCAATTTCTTTTTACAAAACAAAATCCAGTCTTCTTGGCTTTATCTTTAGTGCAGTAACAACATCTTGTGGAGAAACTGTGATATCACGATGGATGTTTAGCAAAGCAAGACCATTTAGACGATCATTTCCCATGGTGTTTCTCAGGTATGACTTTAATCTCTTAAGAGTCGAAAACGACCTTTCACTTGTACTTGTGGACACTGGCAATGTTAATAAAATCTTCAACAGCTCTTTCACATGAGGATAGAAATCATATTCACATGCAATATACATTTCCCACACTGACTTGTACTGTTTTCCTTTACAAAATGTGTTCCAGAGTTCAAATTCACATACCAATTCCTCATCTTGGACACAAAAATTAGTATCTACTTGAGAATAAAACTTGGCCAGAACTATAAAATCACTAGCAACCCCATCTTCCTTGATCAGACACAAAAAAAAAAAAACATCGGTATTACTGAATGTGGACTCTAGTGGTAAAGATGTAAGTTCTTTTGTTAACAGAGCACTTTCATCAAGGGAGAAATTTGAGACACTAAATTCCATTTGGGTGCCGAATGAGAATTTCAAGTTCCCAGTAAAACCAGTTGAAAGAAAGAAAAAAACCTCAGTTTCCAAAAGAGATGGCTCCAACGATGGAAGTGGGTAACTTATTCAGACAAACAAAACGGTGTATTTTGTAAATACTGTGTTTTGTTTGCACCTCAAGAGGTTGGAATACCGATGTTGGGGTTGATGATGACGATGCAGACGGTTCAAGAATACCTATATTGGCATCATGTTGTAGGTTAGGTACAGTCTCAATATTGCACTTAGCCACCTTTGATGGAACCGAGCTGAAAAAACTGGTAATTTTATGTTTTTGCATTGTGGGCACTTGTGCTAATACTATTAAGTTAATATATCACATAACAGTTTTCACAACTTCACATTAATAATTCTTCAAGACACAAATACTTGGAAAAACAAACACAGACCAGTCAAATACCGCCAATACTTATTATAATCAATGATAGATAATTTGGCAACACTGAACTCAATCTGCTAAGCAGTGATGACAACTTGATCGTTGAAACATAGCGAGTACAGAGTTGTGCATTCTTTGTTGGCTGATGGCATTCGGCTACGTTTTCAGCAGCAGAGCGCTCTAGCTACCAACGATTATAGTAGGATGCCATTAGATGGACTTGGCTAGCAGGAAAAATCAGAAGTGTAACGTACTGTACATGGACGTGAATCATTTAGGTGAAATTAGAGTAAACGGAATTATATGCTATCAACGCTTAAAAATTCAGTAAAAATGTTATAACTTTGGTGGGGGGGTCCGGACCCGATGGACCCCCCCCCCGTGGGTGCGCCCTTGCCTGTGGGCCACATACGGCTTCCCGATGTGTTCATTCCGATCCGCAAGCTGAATAACCTTTCAGTGTAATTTTTTGACGTGAATACATCTATAAGTTCGGTCCAGTACTAGGGTGCCATCCCAGAAAGTCGACCGACACATTTTCAGGCGAGTTTTGTCACGCCTACAATATTTTTAATTACACGAATATTCCAATGAAGTAAAGAGCGATCGACAGACGAAGGATCTATATATCCAACGTGACCTTGAGTTGGAGTTAATGACGTCATCTAGCAATATACGGAACGTGTACGGTTAGGCACGAATTGGAGGATCTCGCGGCAGTCGAAGCAGTGTAACTCGAGAATGCAAAGCGATAGAACGTTCGTAGTGGCGTCAAACACTCGTACTGAACCAAGCTACAAAATCAATTCAGCAATAATTTTATTAGCAGTCTACAAGTTAACTTCGATTGTATATTTGAGTGAAGAGATAAAATTCAAAATACCGAGGCATATGCGCAATGGGATTGGGCATATATGTAAAGGGCAGCAAACGATAGATCACGATAGTTGCTATAGCAACTGACATGTTTATTCTCAATGCATACAAGATGGCGACCTATCATAGACATAGTTATACTTAACCATTAAACGTGAGTGCATTTCTTTATTCTTATACCTTATAGCTGAATTTCAGAATGTGTCTACATATGTACAGTACATCCTTTTTAGGTCGCTAGTTTAACTATCAGGTTTTAAGTTTACTTGTATAACTGTGTCACAAGCCCAGGGTTAATGTCTGCTAGCATGATGTTCTTTGGATCGAAGATGGTGAAGTCCTCAAAAATCATTTTACTTGGGTCAGATGTCAATAAACAATGTTTTATTGATCCCTTTATCATCGTCTGTGGCTTCGAGAGCAGTAACACTTGTAACACCACAGCCATTCAGAAAATCAGTTTTATCATCCTTGAAAATTTCATCGTTTACATTCTCAAAACTTGTTTAAAGTTTCTTTAATTAACCATATAAAATGTCAAACAGACTTGGAAGGTTGAAGAATCTAAATGTATATAAAAGTCTCATCACTTTCTTAAAAATGGGAAAAAAGTATTATTTTTCGAAAAAGACAAAACTCGCGTTAGCCTTTTCGCGTATAAAGTAGACCTATTAAATTCGAGTAAAAATTCGTATTATGGCAAATGCGAAATTTGCATGTCTCTATCTATAAGTCGTCTTGAATCTACCACCACTGCCATCTACAAATCTTTGGACAATCCGCGAGGAACACACAACATGATGGACGTCGATTCGGCGTCGCGGAAGTACAAGTGATGTCTTATTTTTCTAGACGGAGATGGTAATGAAAGGAGAACTGTGGAGAGTCTTTATGAAATGATGGTAAAACGAGAAAACCATGGAAAAAGTATCACAATCTTGACTTTGTCAAATGATTCAATATTGGAATTAATATATTTGCGATGTACTCGTACTATATTAATATATCAATTTCTTGATCTCAGAGAATTGGACTGAGATCCTCGTTCGTAAGCCAGCACTCTACAACCGAGCTACAAAAGTAGCTTTGTACGAAATTAAAACGGGTTCGCTGGATTTATGGCTTATCTGCGAGAGAATAATACAAATCATCGTCACATCGACAACAATAGTATCTACCCTCAAGGATCCTTTTCTCCGTGCCATCCTCTGTGTTGTGAAGGTTATGAACCAGAAGACTGTGATAAGTAGCGGGAGTCGTTCATGGTGTCAGTATAACACCTGAGACAACATAGAACAAACATAAATAGAGACATACTGTGTTCCTATGGAGGAAATAAATCTTCAGTTTTGCGCGGAGAATGGAATATCGGTCAGGTGAATTTTTACCGCTAGAACTCCAGCGGAGGACCATAATTGCCAATGTAAGCGTATAATTTTTTTAAGTAGAGGTGTGCGGCAAACGTCGATCGATGGCGTAGTGCTGTGTGAACATGCAGGTTTCATCGCAAACCACCCTCACTAACAATTTAACAAAATTACCATGCAGCTGGGTATTAAAAGCATTGGTGAAATCGAGAATGATGGCCTGTGCAGAGAGCGGGGATTACAGTAAGGATGAAGGGAACAAACACATTAGAATTTCTGTAAAATGAGACCAGGATTACCGCGAACGGCATCAAATAAGGCCAGTTTCATGGATTCAGAAAGCAGCAATGAATGCGGTAGTGTAGAAGACAGGCTAATGGAATAGGCCTATTGTTCGAAACTACCGCTTACTAACGAGACCAAATACGTTACATGCGGTGCAGCAATTAAAACAAAATTATACCTGGGTGAGAGCAGGGCGATTTGAATTGCAACATTAATACAAATGCAGAATTAGAATATAGAGATGAAGAGAAATATTGGAACAAAATGTTGCTTAAAGGAGACACACAAACATACAAGAATCAGATTGAAACTTACACAAATAATATTAAATTGAAACGTTGCGAAAAGAACGTTCAAATATTTCACTAACAAGACTGGGAATTGTGCAGCCTGTAATTACTTAATAACTCAAATAAAATTAAATCAATTCCCCCAACAACGTCATATATCCATTTTTAATGGCGCGGTATCCACCTTTACTGCGAAGTGTAGTAAAGTTAAATATTGTATTCGCTAGAAATGCAGACCATTCATTATTTGTGTTCCGTCGCTCTTTTGGTGCAGCCAGTTCCCCCTTTTCCGACTATGACCGAATATAGACCGTAACTGTAGTGAAAGTCATGTCTAGGCCTACAACGAGCAGTTATGCCACATGAGCACCAATCACCGTAATCGCGTCATTATCTTTTTTTAATTTATTACTTTGTGACGCTTTATCAACCACTATGGTCATCTAGCGTCTGACTCAGATGAATATGATGATGCTAGCGAAATGAGTCCAAAGCTACCCAGAATTTTCTCTTAATGGGTTGAGGGAAAACTCCGGAAAAGACCTCAACCAGGTAACTTGTCCCAATGCATCTTCTTCTATTATTTCCACCGAACATTTATGACACATGAGCTTCATCATTATTATCATCTCATAGTTTTTTCTACCGTCCGCCGAGTTACCTCTGTGGTGGCGTGTCTGTCTCCAGACTAGCCGGCCCGGGTTCGATTCCCGATGGGGTCAGAAATTTTTCATGTAAAATTTCTACCTCGGGACTAGGAGAGATGGTGGTGCACAACTTCTAATCACTAGATTGTGCACCAATATCCCTGGGTTAAATCCCAAATCTCTCCGCAATGCATGTGAAGAGAAGGCATATGTCACTGTTGATAGTGATTAGGCCGTCGGATGGCGGCCCCCTTGGCGCTATTCGATAGGAGTAGGCTACGTGCTGGCACCGGGTTTCCCCTTCTCCCGTCCTCATCTTCATCATCACTCATTCCAGACACTACACTTACACGAACACTTACACATACACTTACCCTAGCACACGAAATAACTCTCCACAGATACACATCATGTACAGTGTGACCCGCTAAAGTGGTGTACAACTGTAAAATGGGTCACAGTTCTGACATCTTTCCGCAATATGCGGAACCCGAATCTCACACACACATAGTTTTTTTTACCGAACAGTATTGTCATAGGTTTATTGTTCCTAACTTAGTATTGTTTCCACCGAACACCTATTCCACATGTTCATCATCATCATCATCATCATCATCTTCATCATAAGTGACCGAAATGTCATAGATCTATTGCGGAAATTTGAAGAAACTGGTTCTGTGTACAATAAAGCAATGGCCAACCTAGAAAACGCGATGAAACTTCGCAGATTGAAATACTAGGTCATTTCATTAATGAACCCATCACCTCCATTCCAAAAGTAGCTGCTGTAACAAACATTTCGGCTGATTCCATACATAAAGTGCTGAAAATGAACAAATTTTTCCCCTACAAAATACAAAGTCACAACAGCTCAGCGAAGACGATTTTGATAGAAGAGCAGAATTTTGTGAACAGATGTCTCGGAGAATTGAAGGTGATCCAAATTTGACAGAAAATAATTGCTTTAATGTTGAAGCGACTTTTTCTTAAATGGATTTGTCAACAAACACAATTGTAGGTACTGGGACATTGAAAAACCTCATGTGTTTCGTGAAGGTAATAGTTGTTATACTCCCTCCGCCTGAGAATATTCAAGAACTCAAAAACAGAATAACCCAAGATTGTAATCGGATTATTAAGGAAGCAGACCAAAACGTTCGCAAGTAGTTCCAAAATAGTCTGTATTACTGTTAACCAAAAATGAAGCACATTTTGAACACTTGATTTAGTGCAAAATAAACTGTTTCTTGTCAGGTTGCCAGGCAAAAGACGTGAAATAAACGAATGAGGTGTATAAAGAATTGATGCTCTTTCATATTCAAGTATAAAAATATAGGGGTGCCATTTGAAATTTCAAAGTGGGGGTGGCTGGGTGTGGGGTGTGAAATCTAAAATGTTATTAATCCTGATTTCAGACTTCCCCCTCAAGATCTAAATTGACGTGTTTTTTGTTTAAATTGAATTCAATTTAAATAATCAGTTATTTAGACTGGGGAGTTTTGAAATTAAAGCCCTGTATATCGTAATACTTCAATACGTTAACGTTTTTCTAACATTTTCCTCGTCTTCAGAATGTTTACACTCATTCCTGTACAGTCGTTCTAAATTTGTGTTCCTAAGAAATTCTAGCATGTTAAAGAATAATGAATGTTTACATAGCTGACAGGTTGAAATAAACTTTGCAATACTCAACCTCATGAAATGCCCGCGCGCACATGTGTGTGTGTTTGTGAGGTTTATGTATATAGTATGTCAAAATATGAAATATATTGAATATATTGAGATATATTGCAATGCTGCAAGTGCACAATCCTGTGTTTCGAAACCGAAGTTCATTGATGTTATTGCGTTCTACTGTAGATAGTGTTCACATCAATGAAGGGAAATCGTAACTCATTTACTTTATTTTTTTTTTAAATTGAACCATTACTGCAAACATGCCAGTTATTATAGTGATAGTGGTAGTGACACAACTTGGTTTTGCAGACCGGTTGGCCTGTCGATCTGTTTGCTCCGAGTCTCCAGACGTGATGAGCTGAAATTTTAAGGGTTTCTGCTAGTTTGGCAGTTCATTTAATATGCAGACAGATCTGAATATCGAAATTAATTATCTCCGATTATGACATGATATACAGTTATTGTGGTTGGTGAGGTATTTCTTCCTTTTTGAGTTTTTCCCAATCTATTTTTATTTATTTATTTATTTATCTGGCTAGTAAGCAAAATGAGTAGAAATTTAAAAAAAGTGTCAACAAAAATGTTTCTAGCCACTACCGTAAGAGCCAGACTCGTGTACGGTGTGATTTCCGTCTTTATGTATTAGCTCTTACCATCATAATTAGCGGCAAAGCTATCTACATTTGAAAAGTGGAATTGTTTGTGGATAATTTTTCCTTTTCTTTGACAGTTTTTCTGAGAGCTTCGGTATAACGCCGTAAATGTGACATATCATCCCTATAATATTTCTTGTTTTCATTCGGGTACTTGACCAGAGTTGAATTTATACGCTAACAAACTTAAATATCCTTCAATACTAGAAATTATATTTTTCAGTTAATAATAATAATAATAATAATAATAATAATAATAATAATAATAATAATAATAATAATAATTTATCACGTCTCTGCATCTATTTATTTTTCTCTTTTTCTCTCATAACAACTGAAGAGAAAGTTACGCGGCAGGCTTGTCAAAAAAAAAAAAAAAAAAAAAGCAAAAAGTGAAGATTCGAGTATATTACAGTACAATGAAATCCCGCTAATTCGGACAACACTTTTTTTATTTATCTACTCAAGACACTTGGAAATTAAAATTCCACACATTGAAGGTAGAAGTGAATGCAAAGAGTGAAAAATGGCGTGGTAAATAAATTCATTTAGATAAATACAGAACTAAGGTAGTACTAGTGAAGTGCTTCGTATGGATTGTGACATTATATGGGGCAAAAAACATGGACATTACGATGAAGTGAAGAGAAGCGAATAGAAGTATTTGGAATATGGATTTAGAGAAGAATGGAGCGTGTGAAATGGACAGGCAGAATAAGAAATGAAGTTGGATGGAAAGGGTGAGTGAAGAAAGAATGATGCTGAAACTGACCAGGAAGAGAAACAAATTGGTTGGGTCATTGACTGAGAAGAAACTGTCTACTGAAGGATGCACTGGAAGAAATGGTGAACGGGAGAAGAATTCGGGGCAGAAGAAGATATCAGATATATATATATATATATATATATATATATATATATATATATATATATATATATATGGATCATATTTGGAGACTAAGAGGAAGGCAGAAAATAGAAGTGATTGGGGAATGCTGGGTTTGCAGTGAAAGACCTGTCCTTGGGCAGAAAACTATGAATTTAATTAATTAATTTGAATGTGTAAAATGTAATTCGAACTATCAGAAATTATATTTAGGCCTATCTTGCCATAACAGATATAAACAACACATATCTCTTTCTTTAAATCAGTTTCAAAATTCCAAAGCTAGCACTTCCTCTGCTGTAACTGAACCGGAATAAGGAACTTCAACGTGCAAGAAATTCATCATTTTTATTGAGAGCGATATTTCTGTTAATTAATTCATAATTTGCTACCCTAAGGCAAGTTTTTCACTCCAAACCCAGAATTCTCCAATCTTTCCTACTTTCCGCCTTCTTAGTCTCCGCATACGATCCATCCTATGTGATTGTTGTCTGTCATCTGATATCTTCTTCTCCCCGAATTTTTCTTCCGTTCACCATTCCTTCCATTATAGTACTATACTCTTCAATAGGCAATATCGTCTCGCCCAGTCACCCATTGAATGTTTGAATTATAGATATCAGATGAAGGACTTGTCAACAGTCAACACAAAACAACTGAGATCCAGAAATCAGAACCAATAGATCTATTAAAATCTATAGACCGGATTTTCTGTTTTACAATAAAAGGAAGAGGAAACATTTTATAATATTGAAATTGCTGTGCCTCTAATCCATGATATTCAGTAAACACTAGCTACAAAATTCAGCAGTGCATGGATCTCTGCGAAGAAATTGAACAAACATGCAAAGTCAACAGAGTACACATATGTTTCATAATTATTCATTTCATTCATATGAGTCACAATTTCGGCACTAAAATTACTGGATTTGGAACATATTATTTCAGTTCTTCAATCATCTATATGACTTGTTCATTTTCACGTTGTAAGAACATTTCTCCATAATGAGATCAATCACTTTTTCTCCAACCAGAACTGGGGAGAAAATAGCAGCCTCCTTTGTTTGTTACATCAGAAACGGTGGCATGAACCTTGGATATAGCATCCGCCAGGAATGGCCATCAGTTAGTAGCCAGGAATTTGAAACTACAGTACGTAATAAAATAAAACTCGCCATGGCGGGTAAGTGAAAGATGTAGGTTGCGGATATTTGAGGTTGGCCGGGAGAAGGCACATGCAGAAGGGCACGAGTGCGGTCTGTGTGCAGACTACAAAGACATCTCGCAATTACTCACTGACTCATTCATTTCATGTGAGGACGGAGGTGCCAGGTGCTCCACAAAGTGCACATCACTGGCCACGATCCAATCCTCATCTCGTGATGATGTGGAGATCTATTTCACCTCTTCTATGACGTCAAAAGGGAATGCATGCTTCTGACGTCGGAACCAGGGAGACACTGCGCAGTGGTGGATATTCAAAAGGCTCATCATTTCAGGTGCACACTTTTTATCAGTTTCAATTTTCCTCGCATTACAGAGAGTTAGACTTCTTGCCTCACAAATGCTGAGAGATTTGTGGTTGATAATGGATATTTAGCAGAATTTCTGCGGGTATGATACCCCTTTCATAACTCCCTCAACTGGTGTCTTATTCTCATCAACGTCACATCTTGCCGATGCTGAATAACCTTAGATATTAACAAATTACTGACTAATATATGGGCGGACGGATGAGAAAAATAGATAAATATATTGTGGGTGGATACAAGGACAAATTAATGTGTAAATAGATGGACAAATGCAATGGGTGGTGGATAGCAGGATGAAAAAAGAAATGACTGCATGAATTTATTTATTTATTTGTTTATGCACGAATGCATTATTATTGATGAATGAATAAATAGCTTAAAAATGTCTATCCAATTAGTGAATTCCAATTGTTTTACATAATAGATGTATTTCTTGTATGCTGAAATTGTACATTTTTAATCTTCAATTTTCTGTGTGAAGCTTATGACTAGAGCCCGAATGTTTAGGCATTTATAGCAGTTAAAATAGGAAGAGAAAAAAAGGCAATAAAAACGTAAAAAAGACACAATCTTTGAAAAAGGCATTATAAATTTTAAAAAGGCATAATACATTTTAGCAATAAATTTGGGAAAATCGCAATATAGCGAACGTAGAAGCTCCGCCTACGACCCCTTCCACTTTTTCCCTACTAGCTCATCAGACACTCTACGTGATAGGCGAGTGTTGAGTCGAATGCACATTTCATGTGGGTGGGGATAACTTCCCCTACTGGCGTTCGCTATATTGCGATTTATCCATAAATTTAAATTATAACAACATAACTCACACATATTTACTTCGTACGTGACACATGTTGACTTATAAAAGACTTTTTTTTTCGTGTTTAACGTCTTTTCACAAACCTCACGTAACAATACTGTTCCATCGGTTGAAAACACATGGGCACCAAATTCACTAACAACCATGAAGTTTACTTTTCAATGGTTTACTGAATTTAGGCATAGCTAACCGATCTTAGACCTTCTGTCACCCGACAATAACTGACTGTTCCTCACTCAATTTTCTTCCTCCTTCAATAATAAACACGTGTAGCACAAAATTGTAACAGTAAGATTTAAAAATATGAAAGCAAACAATTGGAAATGCTACGTAACAACTTCTATGAGAACGAGCTTAATATTTAAAATTGCAAAGCTGATTGTTGGTGTCGTGAAGACATGACAATATTATATTGGTAACTGTGGATTGTCGATCATTATTCATATTACACCAATAGTATTAAAGCACGATTATTAGCAGATTAAGCACTGAAATAAATAACTTTTATTTACTATTGTTAGCAAAGTTAGTCATTGTTTCAAATATTCAAATTTAATACACATTGCTTTACAGGTAATTAGAAAATTGCAAATAAACAGGAAATATTGCTTTAAAATTACTATTACACTTTTACTACGTCATACTACTTTTGACCAATAAAACGGTACGAAAGGACGTATTTCAACCAATCATGGCTGCTTGTCGCTCAATTTTGTCGCGTCCCTAGCATTTGTTTAATTTTATCGCGTCCCTAGCATTTGTTTCTTTGTTTGCCAACATTTTAAACTACGCTGGTCTGGACGTCAAAAAAAAAAAAAAAAAAATACAAACCACGCCAGTCGATGCACAGCAGTTTCAAATATGACTCACATTGGCATTCAAGAACAAGCATTAATAAAGATCACTGGTCATACCTATGCATCTTCCCTGAAATCCTATTTACAAATAAATGAAGAGCACCATTCGGAAATCCTGAATAAGTTGAGTAATAAACCATGTACATCAACGAGTTCCACTTCTTTTAAGCATACGTCTAATATAAAACACTAACACCACCACTAAAACATTCAAATTTGAAAATTGTACTTTCAATAATTGTTTCTTTTAAAATTATTCATGTTTATTTTTATGTCAACTCATCATCATTCATTAAAACTTTTCTTGTTTATTTCATCATCCCTAATTAAAACTTTTCTAACACTTTTTTATATTATTTAGGTTATGTTATAGCTTCTACTATATGATATTATGGATAGTCACGTATCAGAGATTGTTTAATACTAAGATTTATTGAAAATCATCTGTAAAGTGACGTTGATTACTGGGATCCGAATAATTGAAGTGGAATGCAAATGTTTTAATAAAAATGAAATTGAATCAACAAAGCCTTCTTGACTAGTAACCGTCTACAGAGTTCAATGAAGATCCCATAGTCGGCACACCTGATAACATCACATAACCATAACACACCACTGCCATCTAGTATGTATCTAGTGTAATATTTGTAATGTTGAGATGGTACAATGATACATTTGAAGAAGTTGTATTTTCGTAAGTCAATTAATATTTTATTGTATTGGAGTACTTCGTTACTTCTAATCTTTATATACTTCCTTCTAATCGTATAATAGTGAATTAAATCCCACTCGAGTTTTGAGTGGGACACGAGCAGATTTATCGATAAAATCAAAACCTCTAGTGAGATTACTGTTGACAAAAAAGGCATTTATTAGTAAGAAACACCTTAAAAAGGCAAAATAGGCAAAATAAAAATTGGCCCAATCAGTTTGATTTACTCCAAATCGCATTTATATCTATGCAAATGATGATTTACTTCCACCCAGTGAAAAAAGGCATTTTGTCAAACATCCGGGCTCTACTTCTAATATATTCTTCATATTTCCATACAGATACGTGGCGAGTCTCCCGTAACATAGGCTTAGCACGACCTAGTACTTTATCGAAAACAACGCAAGATGCCATACTAATATAGGGTCATTATATATTGACCATGCGGCTTGCGTTGCACGCATTGCGAAGCTGTACCTTAGTTGTCACACACAACATGGTCAGTGTAATTTCCAATAATTTAATGTAATCCACATCACCGACAGAGAGAGAACGGGTATTGAAAACTGATAATTATTCATTGCCGCTATTCAACTGCAGAATCTGTTAAGAGACAACGATGAGAACATAATATGGCAAGTTTGCAACTAAAAAGTGGCAGAGGAATCGAAGAAGCGCCTGTGATTGCGTGTAACGTCTATACAGGAATTAGGATGAATAAAAAAATACAAGTAATTGATTAACTAGCGGACTTACTCGTGTTAATTACGTAAGTTTGTGCGGCTTACAGCTGTTTCGGTGCTTCATCACACCATCCTCAGAGCCTACTAGATCTCGGCGTCATCTCGAACTTCTCTGCCTGTTATGTGGGTGCGTTTGATTGTTGAAAGGTGTTGAAATGTGGAGTCAAATAGTGTGTGTGTACTGAAATTGATCTGTTTGTTGAGAATTTGATCGGGGTGTGTTTTAGTGTGTTTGTATATTTCGTATTGTTCTAGTGTGTTGAGTTTTTGGTTCTTGGGTTGTATGTGTAGGATTTCCATGTCCGCATTTATGTTATTGTATGTATGGCTAGCATAGAGATGACGCCGAGATCTAGTAGGCTCTGAGGATGGTGTGATGAAGCACCGAAACAGCTGTAAACCGCACAAACTTACATAATTAACACGAGTAAGTCCGCTAGTTAATCAATTACTTATATTCAAGTGTTAAAAGTAGTGTACGCAAGATTCAGAATGGAAAAAAATACAGTTTGCTGTAATATTGTAGTGTGTATATAAATTGAAATTTCTCACAGCGGGTCTAACATGAATCTCTAAAGTTGACACCAAGACCTGGAATAGCATGAATCATTTCATTAATGTGTGCTAAGTATTTAAAAATTTGTAAGATAGGAATGCATTCCCCCCTTTGTTTCATGGATTAGATTTATGATGCTTTATGTGCCCTACATGTGAGCCCAAATATTATCAGTTCCACTGTAAGGCTTGAAAAGCAGTTAAAGAGCTCTAGTGAAAGTGTGGAAACTTAATCATATTTATTATTCCGTATATTATAAAATAAACGGTGCCATGTAAATAGCACATGCTTCTTCATTCATTTTACGCAGTAACAAATAAAACTGATGCTCTACGTACCTTCGTGTCAAATGAATTTTACGCAGTCACTGTCTAACATCCGGAAATTCACAAGAATTTCAGTAATCTATGTAGTTAAATCAAAATGACCATTCCAATTGAAATAATTAAATGACATAAGCTTAACTTATGATTTTCTGCTTTCTTTAGAATTTTCTGTTGGGTTGAAAAACTGTAGGTCTCCCTAATCCAAACCTGATGCACGTATTGAACTTTAACCCTTAAATTCGCAAAGTATCCTATAGGATACAACAGGTTAATAGGCTATAATATATGCTATAATTTTAATAGAACAATAGAAAAAAAGTTGGTAGGAAAAATAAAAGTTCACATGTTCGAGATGCATGAACAACAGCCACAAGAGGTGTGCCATGAAAAACAAGTCATATATGAGCCTTGTTGTCAGCATCTTGGAGCACAATACCATATCACACATTGGACAGTTTTTGGGCTCATGTTCGGTGCCCGTGGCGCGATCCCACGAGAAACTTTAAATCAACTTAAACAATTTAAAATTTCTGATGCAACGATTGATGCCATAGGATCCTTAGCTGTAATTAGTAATCATTTGTACCCAACGAACTTTTATTGTAAATGATTCCCTATGTTTTCGTATCATTTATCTTAATGTTTTCTTTTTCCTTTCAAATTGTCACACAATTGGTTTTAATGATTATTATTTATGAATTGATTAGTAGGCCGATCTATTCGAACCCTTATTTAGGATGGCTTTTTTATTATTACTAGTGACTTGTAGCAGCAGCTGCTGCTTGATAGAGATTTAAAGCCACAATAAAATGATCTACTTATGATGATGATGATGATGATGATGATGATGATGATGATGATAAATAAATAATACATGTACCTTGAATACGAACTTACAACTGTCTCTAGCTTCTCCATGTTATTCTTAGGATGCACATAGGATGGTGTAGAAAAACTGCTACTGATGCTAATGGTAGAGTCTTAATACTTCAGAATAAACCACATTTTTGGTATAATAGCCATCATGTTCGGCAAATTGTCCCTGTTGCGATCTTGTAACCATTTTTAATTTCACATCTTTTGCTTCTTTCACTCTGCTGAAGGCAACATATAACTGTCCATGACTGAAGACGCATCTAGATAAATAAATTCCTAATTTATCAAATGTTTGCCCTTGTGCTTTATTTATAGTCATTGCAAAGGCAAGACGTACAGGAAATTGTTTCCGTTTAAATGAGAAGGGAAGGTTAGTGTCAGTTGTTATTAAATCAATTCTGGGTAGAAAAATTATCTGACCTCTAGCTGCCCCTGTTAGTATTTCCAGTTTCAACAGATTGTCAAACATTCCTCTTACAACCATCCTGACACCATTAACCAGTCCAAAACCCATATTCATATTTCGGATAAACATGACAGTTGACCATTTTTAAGCGCAGTATATGAGGAGGCATGCCGGCAGGTGTAATAGAATTTAAATACTCTATTGGCATATCGTTTATTGAATTATTGTCGTTAATTTGTAAAGTATCAATACTATAGTATTCTTTGGAATCCGCATTTATCAGCTGCAGAACTTCTTCGTTAATTTTTATACAATCATCGTTCAAAGGGCATACAATTGCTTTGTTATAGTAAGAGGAATTGTTACATTCTGTGACAGTACCAAAAACATCTTCTATAAGAGAATCATTGCTTATGAAATTGTCAGGAATTCTTATCTAGTCATTTCCTAATTCGCTTGAAATTTCATTATTACCTAACTTCAGGAGCCATGATGCAAATTCATTCTCTGATGGTTCTGTTCGCATATTATTTGTTAAATGTATTATGTTTATTTTTGGCCAAATCTTAGATGATAGTATTGAAGACTCAATTATTCTGACTTTACCAGATCTTTGTACGACAGGTAAAACTTGTCTGAAGTCACCTCCAAATATGACTACTTTTCTTCCTAATTCCTTGTCGCACATCATGAGGTCTCTCAATAAGCGGTCTATGCAATCGACAGCAAGAGCAGGAATCATATATGCTTCATCTATAATAATAACTGTAGCTTTACGTAAAATATCAACCTCGGAACTGTTAGCTTTTATAGAGGACACTGATATTTCTGTTAAGGGAACAGGTAACCCAAACGTTTTGTGAACAGTTTTACCATCAGGTAATAACAATGCTGCGATGCCAGTCCATGCAGCAGCTAAAGCCACTTCTCCTCTACTTCGTATCAGACCCAGTATATACGAATATACAAAGGTTTTACCGCATCCTCCTGGGGATTCTAAGTAATAAATGTTATTGCTGTGCGACCCAGAAATTGCATTTAGTATTTCATTACCTACATTTTTTTGTTCGGAGTTTAACATTGTATACATCTGACTCGTCTGTTCTTGCAAGTCTTGAATAGAACTGATCATAGGATTAGTTGGTACAGGCAAATCATTATTGTTAGTTGGTAAACCTATCTTCAGGCATGACAAACCATTAGCTTTTAGAATAGTATCAATGTCATTGAGTGCTAATTGTTCAGCGCTCAAGTCATCGTGAAATTGTAGTAAGTCTTCACTGAAATATGGTTTAAAAGAATTCCATAATAATTCTAAAGGTGACGATGGCTGGCAAAATCAGCATATATATGCAAACAAATGGCGCTATTGTTTTGGCATTTGAAAGGAAACCATTTCTATTAGGCAGTTATGCCACTTTCTGACATCATTAACAAAACACAGTGCAACCGCTGCATCTCTAAAAGTGGTGTAATAGTACATTATGCAACAAGCCTGTAATGATAGTAATTAAAAAGCGAGTATGGATGTTTATGAAACGAGCGCAAGCGAGTTTCATAATTTTCATACGAGCTTCTTAATTACCATTATAGGCAAGTTTCATACGACTTTTATGCTCGACCATATTTCTAACTTGAAATTATTCAGATGTATACATTTTATTTGTATCTGACAAGATCGGAAGTGACCTTGTTCTAGGTCGTGAATTGTGAGATGTGCGCAGACGCGTAAGTATTGATTTTTTCCGAGGAACAATAATGTCATTGACCTTGATGTAATCCCGTTAAACTTGATTATTTGGTTCATGGACAGCAAGACGTATTACAGTATGGGGTTGCTCTTGCATTTCATTTTCAAACAACCTCCAGTAGCTTTCATGAGCACTTAGATATCTCATATTTACATAACTCAGTATTTCATAATAATTTCCAGTATCATCATTATTAAAAAATGCCATTGTAGCAGCATCAAAGCCCTTATATACGTATTTAAAAAGGTATTTAACACTATTAATGCTGCTGAAAATTTCTACATTGATATGTGCATTGTATTTAAGCATTAAAATCTATTGTAAGGGACAATATCTCTATTATCTATTTTGCTATTGTTTTTAAATAATACAACATTATTATCACGCCGTCTGTAAATAGGATAGCCATTTGTATTCTCTAAAGTATTGTTTTGAAATTTTTTTGGATAGGCTTTGCAGCAAGTTCCATGTTTCATGCAAGGTGAATTTGGATTTCTTTCTCCACATGGACCATGAACCATGCATGATATTACATTATTGTACAGTCTTGGATAAAGTTCTCTATTTGGTATCTCGGCACACACAAAATTATCTATATCTTCTGGCTCTCTAAACTTATCACTTTCTTCCAAAATTAAAAGCATATGACAATGAGGCAATCCTCTTTTTTGAAATTCAATCACATATATGTAAGCTACGACTTTGCCCATAACATTGTTTCTAAGTATATTATCTTTTATTTCTTTTAATTTCAAGGCAAAAACTCGTGAAACTATATCAGGTCTGTCACATGGCTCTTCGCCAGGTCTTAGGGAAGAACGTATGTCAGGCCATTGAGAGTTGCATGTAAAAGTAAGAAAAATATCTGGCTTGCCGTACTTTCTCACTATTGCCATAGCATCTTGATAACGCTGCTGCATATTTCTTGGACTCCCTTGAAATGTGGAGGGTAAGATAACTATCCTTCCCACCATTAGGTCATCATGATGAGCACGATTAACAACAAAATCATGTAGGCCTTGAAACTGTTCGACCCGCAAGTTTTTCTGGTTTTGTCGCAAATATAGCACTCTTTGTGCTTCAACTCTACTGATCTACTAAATATTGTTGGAAAAGTTTTTTTGATTGATATAAGTGTGAATAATCTCCCCTAACTGCAATTCTATAGCAAACGAACTGAAGTAGAGTTAAGTTAGTTCTAGTCCTTTGATGTCTAACACCGTTATGTTTGAGTTCTTTTTCCCAGCCAGGTTCACCAAATGAGAAAATTAATGGGTAAATCATTGAGTCACAATGTGGACTATAAGTAGACAACAGTGTAGGGCCTCCTTGTTTACCATGAGCAACAACATATCGATTAGAAGGTGGTTCACCATTCTCAGAAACAAAAACCCCAGCTATCTCATCAGCAGTTGATTTATTATACCGACGCTGCTCTTCAGTAATACTGTCAACAAAACGTAAGATAATTCTTGCTGTAATATATCTCCGGCTGTTTTATAAGATATTGCATATGGATTGGTATTTAAAATGTTAGAAAGTTGTTGTAATGTTTCCAATTTTAGAGAAGAATTTCTGGGATGTTCACCTCTAATGCGATTAGCTAGGGCTGAATCTATAACGTAAAGTTGACCATAAGATGGTAAGCAATTTTCATGTGGCAATAAATCGGATATGTATCTATGGATTTGCCCTTGGATTTTAAAACAGTAAGGTCCTAGTCCTGGAATTTGAATTTTATTTGCAGAAAATTATGCAAATGCCATAGCACTGTCGTATTCTCTAATGTTGTTAATGAAATTTTTATCATTTGACATGAGTTCTTTGAGTTCATTATTTGTACTTGGCTCAGGGAAGGAAATTAGACCATTATGGCAGCATGAATTATAATGCTCATTAACGAGCTCTCCCTTAAAATGAAAGGCTTGAAAAAAAACTACATTTTTCGTTCATTGGACCAACATCGTAATAAGTAATACTGTCTTCATGTATAATTTCATTTCTGGAAACGTTGTTACAAACAAAATTATTTCTACATAGTCGTTTATGAGTTCTTGATGCAGTTACACCACGTTTTCTTGGTCGACCAGCTACACTCATAGTAATGAACTAATAAAGAAGAACTAAATTCACAATGTAAGAACAGGATTACCTTTTAAGTAACACCAGATTAAAAAAACACGCATATTGAAACTTGAAAAAAATACGTGACAATTGAGAGATGAACAAACCATTATTATCGAGGTCTCGAAAATCATGATGATATAACGTCAACATCTCGCGTGTACAGAAGGCTTCGATCGTTTTAAGGAAACTCGATGTTTTGTTGTTTTAAATTTCATTATTTGAATCATAACCTTTAATATACACAAAATCCCACATTGCTGAGACCATTCATGACCTTCAAAAACCTAACACAGCTATAATAATAACTCAAATGAAGATAAGGTACATTTAAAGCCGGTACGTGAACCACGGTCTTCTGCACAACACTACAAAATGAACTGCAACATAATATGTCCTACATTCATAATAATTAACTAATAAAGAACTAAATTCACAATGTAACAACATTATTACTTTTTTAGTAACATCAGATAAAAAAGACACTTATATTGAAACACAAAAAAATACGTGACAGTTGAAAGACGAACAAACCATTATTATCGAAGTCTCGAAAAGCATGATAATGTGACGTCAACATCTCGCATGTACAGAACGCTACGGTATACGCTTTGCTGCGATAGACGCACATTTTTTTTTTTTTTTTTTTAATTTAAAGCTTTTTATGAACTTCGCCACAAACCATTTAGATTTTCCCTCAATATTAATATTATTAGCTTTCGATTGAGACATCACACAACCTCACAGGATGTATAGTTTTCATAAAATTATCTGCCACAGTTCAAATTAAATATATAGATTCTACGACATATAAAATATGGACATTGCAATAGTGTTTTCCTTACAGTCCGACACGGTTTAATAAACTAGTGTGAGAAATGAAGTTTTGCCAGTTTAAGGGTCCGTCATGTTTAGCAGTGGTTAGCACTACTGAAATGTGTAATTCATACGTCCTGGGTTCTTGTCCGTATGGGCGAGACTTTGCACAATACCAGACACCACAAAGTAAGAAGCGCTATTGCTCAAGCACTGCGTAATACTGGGTTTACTGGTTTCTAAGAGGTTCATGGTCTATCAACCACCGGCAGCACTCGTAGGTTAGATAATATGATCGCTTTCCAGGACCATCGGAGAGGTTTTATAATTGACCCTACAGTTCGTTTCGAGATTTACATGAGCCAACCGCAAGATGTCCATAAGGAGAAACTGTTCATCTATGAACCAACAATTCCGTATTATCAAGAGAAATATTCATTTCAACAGATAGAAGTAATAGGCTTGATGGTCGGAGCAAGAGGATCCATCCCGAAGCAGTTGTTGATTTTTTCAAGGCTTTTCACTTGCCATCATCTATAATTAGCAATGTTTGTTTACTTGCATTGAAAGGTTCGATTGCATTGTTAAGAAATCGCCTCAGATAAAACATTGCACTGTAATTTCTTTTTCTCTTTCTTTAATTGGTTTTATATTCATAACAAATTATCCATGTAATATGTAATTACATACTTATAAATGGCTTTTAAGTAACTCGGAGTTTCATTGCCGCCCTCACATATGCCCGCAATCGGTCCCTATCCTGAGCAAGGTCAGTCCAGTCCTTACCTCCCTGAAATCCATTTTTATATTATCTTCCCTTCTACGTCTCGGCCTTCCCAAAGGTCTTTTTCCCACCGACCTTCCAACTAACACTCTATGTGCATCCATGTAATATGTACTGTTCAAAATTTTGTTTTTGTAAATGGTATACTTTGTCTTCTAGATAGTCCCTGTTTAGGGAAAGTGTTTAATAATAATAAATATTAAATTATGTTGTAAATATAGACTATTATACGTCAGCAGGCTTTTAATAAGCATATAATCACAAAAGCCAACACTGTCCGTGATAACTTCATGTCGATCACTTCATCAAGCAAGAATTTGATACATTTTAATACAAAAGCCGCAAAATGATCTGTGGTGGCCACATTTAATAGTTTCAGTTAGAATTCGATAATCCCACGACAGAAACTGCTACTGCCTGTGTATGATCATCTCAGTACAGACTCGTTTGATACCAGCGTTGCCAACCATTTGTGAATTAGATTCCCATACTAAAAATTGAAATTTCTCACAGCTGGCCTAAAATTCTCACAGTGAAATATATTATTTTATAAGTAACCTAATTATGGTCAGCTAATTGAGCTTAAAATTGAAGGGTAAGCATGCATTACAATCGATGTGAAACTTTATCACATGAATGTGCTATACATATGGATAAAATAATATTCTTGTCAACAGTTCACCAAATTTGACGTCCCAATTCAATTTTCAATTCCAAATCCGTTCTTGATATTTGCTGTTCATTGATACAATGTTTTTTTTTTATCCAGGTGTAGCAGTATTACGCAAAATTTTGTACAGTCGATGTTTTTGCATCAATCGAAGGTCTAACCACCGACGCAACACCAAAAACATCGTCACCAGTTCTGCGTCTTTTTCTTGCCTTCATATAACTGCCAATCGAGGACATTCTTCGGATTTCGCATTAGAATAGAATAGGCATACTCTGTTTTAATTTCAGAAAAGATTTGCAACTGTTTTTCATTAAAACGAGTGTGTCAGTATTCTCCATTCCTCTGTTGACTGATTCGTATCAACTTAGTCATCGAGGTGTCCTCTTGAACTAGTCAGATTTTTTATGGTTTCTTAAGGCAATTAATTTAGGATTCAAAAATTTCATTTCTTTGAAGACAAAAGGTAAACAATGGTTCAACGTTATTGCAATAGCTATGTTTAATAGATTGCCGAGCGATGCCCAATCCATTCCTCTAGTTTAAAGAGATCGAAATCCGTTTTAAAAAATTGGCTTATTGCGAATCCATTTTGTGATATTAATGGGTTTTTTAATTCAATACCTAACATTCTATTTTAATGTGTTTGTCTATAGGGTGAAGGTTGGTATTACTGTAATACGAGTAATATTGTGTTAGCTCTTTTTGAGAATGTATTACAATTTTACTGAGCGAGAGGAAGATCGGTTTGTTGCGTCAACGTATTAAGGGAATGTTCATGGACCAGTTGCTGCACAAAACCGTTCCTTGTCCCGCTCAGTAAAATTGTAATAAATTCTCAAAAAGAGCTATTACAATATTACCAACCTTTACCCTGTATGTATTCTGACTTTAACTTTGTGTATAACTTTAGAAAACTGTAAATGTTTAACAATAAAATTGATTGATTGACTCATTGATTGAATATTGGGAGCGATAATTTTACTTTAGTGGTACATACGGATAACCCATATGAATTGAAGTGAACTTTAAGTAAAGTGTTCTTAAAAAGTAAATGTTATGTTTAAATGTTAGGCCTATGTTTTATTTAACGACGCTCGCAACTGCCGAGTTATATCAGCGTCGCCGGTGTGCTGGAATTTTGTCCCGCAGGAGTTCCTTTACACGCCAGTAAATCTACTGACATGAGCCTGTAGCATTTAAGCATACTTAAATGCCATCGACCTGGCCCGGGATCGAACCCGCAACCTTGAGCATAGAGGGCCAGGGCTATACCAACTGCGCCAACCAGACCGACCTTAAAAGTAGGCCTACAACTTTAAGAAGGAGCTAGCAATAAAATCTTTCTTACATGCCATATTTCATTAAATGAATTTCAGTGACATTCAAATTACATTAACTACATTCAACTGTTTATTTTCTGAATTTAGTGCGATGTATATTAATATTATCAAATAGAATTTAGTGAGAATTCCAATGACATTTCTCAAGATTTGTGAACTTCTAAAACGTTTTTATACTTTTTTCACAGCTTAAAACATTCGCCTGATGTATTCTTCGTTTTTTATTAGGTTATTTTACGACGTTTTATCAACATCTTAGGTTATTTAGCGTCTGAATGAGATGGTGATAATGCCGGTGAAATGAGTCCGGGGTCCAGCACCGAAAGTTACCCAGCATTTGCTCATATTGGGTTGAGGGAAACCCTCGGAAAAAACCTCAACCAGGTAACTTGCCCCAACCGGGAATCGAATCCGGGCCACCTGGTTTCGCGGCCAGACGCGCTAGCCGTTACTCCACAGGTGTGGACGTTTTCTTCGTTGTGGGAAATTTACCACGGGTTGGAAATTCTGCTTGATACATACGAGACCACGAGAAACCACTGCGCGTGTGTTGTCATTTCAGTAGAAATTAATTTGAAACATACTGAACGGGAACTGACACTGACCACTGTCCATATGTTACCTTTTGGGTAGACACTCACTCGATACTTATCAGTGCATGATCCGCCATAATCAATTCATCAAGAACTCTCTGCATGCTAAGGCAAGAATCGTCACTGTCCATGATATGTGTTATTTTAGAAATCATTAATTTTAACACATGGCAGGAGCCGCCACTGTTCGTGTTAATGTGGTCATTTCAATAGGCGGTCTGAGACTCCGTGTTGTAGCGTAGGTCGTATCCGTTTCTGTACATAACCTTCTGTGTGGTAAGCTTAGACAGGTTGGACGTTTGCTTTCTTTGCCGTGTAGTTGTTACGTTTCATCTATTTATACAATTTCTATTTTCTTCCACACCTGCTTTCGTCTTCTCCTCCCTCGCTTTCTTTGAAACGAACAGTCTTATTACGTCAGTACTTAGGAGTCTTTTTGTTATTTACAAATTTTGTGCTTTGTGTTATTCTTATTTTGAACGGTGATTTAAAGTGTTTGTGTTCTACATCGGTAATTATTCTTTCCGATGTAGCAAAACTCAATTGTTCCATCCTGATGAATCTCAGATATAATAAGAGATGCTTACTGGTCCCGAATGATTGTTGTTTGGTTACAAAAGTTTTCTCCATCTTATTCAAAGTCAATCACAATAGAGAGCAATTTCATTAAGTTGAATGTACCTTGTGCTCTTCTCAACGTCATCTTCTGCATTGGAGATGTTACAATACAGCAATTAAGTCAGACGATCGTGTATTTATATCCCGTCCAGGGTCATGGATTTTCAAGAACGAGTAAAGATCACTTTCTTGTAGGCTACATTTTACTGACAAAACGATCAGTCTCTGATTCCCCGAATAGTTTTTTGATGTCGAATGATTACCATGTTTGCCACTTGAGAGACAATTTGAGAATTGAAACTAGAGGCCAGTGAATTTTTTAGAACAATGAACATTCCTTATGAAGAATATGTTATGTCGTTTCGTAGATTTGAGGCCCGAAAAAGAATCTTGTCCGTGAGTGTTTAAGCTCCTGGTAAAATTTGGCTCCTCTCGTCCACATGAAATTGAATCTGATAGTCATAAATGTCCCCTATCATTTCAACGAGATTAGTAATTCCTTTTGTTGAAAATGACGCTAAATAGAATTATCAGTCAGCGAATTAAATTGCAGTTCATTGATTTTCAGTAAATTCGGTAACAGACGACGAAGACGATGGTGATAAATCGACGAAGACGATGGTGATAAATCGACGGAGACGATGGTGATAAAGACGGCGAAAAATGATAGCGATAAAAACGACGAAGACTATAGTGATAAATGCAATGAAGGTGATGATGATAAAGACGACTAAGGCGATAGTGATAGAGACGATGAAAACAATGGTAGTAAAGGCGACGAAGAGGATAGTAATAAAGATGAAGAGTTTGGTGATAAAGACAACGAAAACGATGGTTAATAAAGCGACGAAGAAGGTGGTGATAAAGACTACGAAGCTAATACAGTAATAATGAAGACGACGAAAGGTTTAGTTAATAAAGGCGACGAAGACGATGGTGACAAAGTCGACGAAGATGATACTAATAGAGACGAAGAAGACAATGGTGATAAAGATGACAAAGGCTAAGTTCACTTAAAGAGTTTAAAACATTTCTTGGAACAAAATTATTAATAAATGGTCGTCTTTTATTTTTATTTCACTATCCTCAGTAAGACAACGAAGGCGATAGTGATAAAGACGACGAAGACGATGGTAATAAAGACGGGAAAGACGACGAAGATGATAATTGTTTTAGATCTATTATTTAGTGACTCAAGTGTACATCACATATTCATATGTATGAGGTCTCGCCCACTTCATTGAATATTACACGACTAATATGAATTAGTCAATTTGTATTATTACTATTAAATACGAGAAAAATTCGTACCGGCACCGGGAATCGAACCCAGGACCTCTCAGCTCTGCGCCATAAAGTCATTTAAATATGCGCTCCTGCATATATGACGTGTATCGTCTCAAGTGCAGGTAGTAAGGCCGTAAAAAGCATTACGAGAGAGGTTCGGCCGGCGCCGTGGATCGTGTCCCGGCATGGCTCAGTTGGTAAGAGCGCTCAGCGCGCAGAGCTGAGAGGTCCTGGGTTCGATTCCCGGTGCCGGTACGAATTTTTCTCGTATTTACTAGTAATAATGACTCAAGTGTAGTTGCTTACTACTGAGATACAGGCTTATAAGTGAGCTTTTCTCTTTCTTAGAAAGTCCTGCCCTTTATGGGACACAGTGGGCTCATTCATTCATTCATTCATTCATTTAACGACGCTGTATCAACTACTACATATTTAGCGTTGATAGAATTGTAGCTAGCGAGATGGTATTTGGCGAGATGAGGCCCAGGATTCACTATGGATTACCTGACATTCGCCTTGCGTTTGTAAAAACCTCGGAAAAATACAATTAACCAAAGTGGGAATCTAACCCACGCTCGATCACAGGTCCCGATCGGCAGGCAAGCGCTCTGCTGTCTGAGCTATGCCGGTGGCTGAAACGACAGTGATGTAGATGACGAAAACGATAGAGGTGGCGATGATGAAAACGGCAACGAGTTGACGATGTTGATAACGATGATAATGACAGTGACGATGATGAGGTCGACGATGTTGGTGGTGGCGATGATGATGATGATGATGACGAAGACGATGACTGGCGAAGGTAGTTGTGATAACAATGGCAACAACGATGACGAGGATTAACTATGCTGTCACTAATAGCTACGCTTAGTGGTTTAAAGATTGTAGTGGTGACAACGATTGTCACTTGACGATTATGATTATGGTGATGACGATAACGTGACAATGCGCTTAATGTGATGCGTCTGGTTACGGTAGTGATGTTGATAATTTTCAGTGTGTAATATGGTCATAGTGATTATGATGATGTCGGTGATGGTGATAATGACCACGACTGCAATAGTGATGGTCATGATAGTGGTAGGAATGAAAACGTCAGATTTGGTGCATATCAAGTCTTCAGGTAGGAAATTAGGGTTGCGACTTAAAGAAAACCCCGAGAACAGTAACGACTAACAAACTGCACGTGTGTGCCTAGTGCTGGAATTTGGTTCGCTGAAGAAGTTCCCAGAGCTACTTTTATATACTCTTCACCGAAGCCCATCCTGAAGGAGGTTGATGCAGTTCAGTCTCACAGCCCACTTCCCTCCCAATGTTATCTTCTCATCTTCTTTTCCACTACTCCAGTAGCCTTTCCCCCCGGGTAATCCAATCAGCATTTTGTAAGAATTCAAAGATATTTTTCCATTCTGCCTAAGTCCCTTCCTATGGCATCTACCTTTAAGATATCCAATTGTGATTGGATTTTCCACTGTAACACAAGCTACAGAATTACTGGCCACGAGTTCAAAGAATCCAGGTTTAAGTCCCAGCAGAAAAGTAAAAATGTACACCAACATTAATAATGATAAATTGTGTACGGTAATGAGAATAACAATGGTGGTCCCGCGTCGTGCTGACCACACAGTCAGAGAATCTTGCTACAGACACATGTGTCGGTTTGAAATCCTCTCAGAGAGATTTGGTACCTCACTACATCTGTGTGTGGAAGTCTAGAAAAAATAGTAAAACTTTAGATAAAAATATTTCTAACAATAAACTTGTAAGGACAACTTACATTACACAGAGTAATTCACGTGTCCAATACTTTTCAGTTTGATGCAATCTGAATTTTATATTATGCCCTCGAAATCGTGGTACCTTTTCTACGGGATTTCAACTTTCAGTGAGGTATGAAATTTCTATATATGTAGAGTGAGTCCTCTATCCCTTCCTTAGAATAAATGGGCAAGTCTTAACACGTTAGCATTTTAGTTATTAAACATTTTCCCTTAGTTTTAAAATTACAGTAGAATCCCGATTATCCGTCACCCTATTAACCGATTGGCGAATTATTCGACTGTCTATTTCTTGCTTTTTTTTTTTCTTCAGATATAAATAACTTAATGAACTACTCTTTTGTACATCATACTAGTAGTTTCTACATATGTTTTTACTAGAGAGTGTTTATTACAAGCTTTTATCGTTACAGAGCATTGTCTACTGTTCGAATTGCCGTTCTATAATAGGCCTATAACTTGTTTAGTCTTCCACGGGTGTTAACAGAAAACGTGTTGTGCGAGTATCGAAAAAATTTAAATAATTGAATGGTTTGAGAAAGAGAAACTGTGGCTCATCTCGCATCAGAATATATGATTGGAGTTACAACTGCGCGATTTAAAGTGTAAAAAATATGTAAATCTACAACATGAGGCCTCCTTTATTCCTATCTTTCCTGAGACAGTCATTACAAAGGGCTTCCTTGCCCCTTAAAAACCCATTGTTGACAACCAGACTTAAATTAATGAACTTCTGATCCACTACTTACTGAGTTAAATACAAGACCATGGAGGAAATTACAAAATCTTTCATGGTATGGATTATCCGATTTTTTCGATTAACCGTTGAGTCCATCCCCTTCATTATAACGGATAATAGAGGTTCTACTGTACTGATGATAGAAACAACAATGGTAGGTTAAGTTATACTGATACACTTAAATAACGCAATACCTATATTTATTTGTAAATACCGACACCGGCATTTAAAGTGTTAATGTTGAAAATACAACTACTTCGCAAAACTATACTCAAGCTGGTATCGTTCTGCAGTCATTTGCCACACCTCTACTGCATATTGCACCTGGAAAGCCGCGATGGTAACAAGATTCGTGGTATGAGACTCAAATTCACACACATATAATACAGGTTGTTAAAAATTATCCAATATTTTAGGAGGTGATAGTATGCATCAAAACAAGAAAATAATATCTACTAAACATGGGTCCTACAACATATACTTTCTGAGATCTGAACACTTGTTTATAGGAGGTGCTCAATGTGACGTCCATTCATGACAATGCATTTTTCTGCCCTCCAATACAGCAGACTACCAGAAAATCATACCGTAGTTGACACCCCTGGCATGGAATAATGATACGTCGCAAGGAATACTGAAAACAAAAGTCTGGTTGCGGATATGAGCGGGGTTCAGCAGAGATGGTGTTGTGAATTTTCGAAATCAGCATGTGTGGGCTGATGAAAATTCCCATGCAGTTGAAGAAACAAGGCATCAGCACCAATTCTCAATCAACGTATGGGCAGGCGTTCTTGGTGATAGATTAATAGGGCCATACGTGCTACCACAGAGACTTTCATGCACAATGGCGCACCAGCACATTTTCTCAGCAATGTGCGTGAACACCTAACATTGACAATTCAGGACCACTGCTTAGTCGGGGAAGCCCCACACCTTGGCCTGCTCGTTCCCCAAACCTAAATTCTCTAGACTTTTGGTTATGGGGACACATGAAAGAATCAGGTCAATTTCAAAGAGTGCGTGATTCCTTACGCCAAAGGGCAGAGGAATGCATTGCCATGAATGGACGTCAGATTGAGCACCTCCTATGAAGAAGTGTTCAGATCTCAGAAAGTATGTGTTGTAGGACCCATGTTTAGTAGACGTTATTTTCTTGTTTTGATGCATACTAGTACCTCCTAAAATATAGGATACTTTTTTTATCACCCTGTATATAATAAATAAATGGTAGTCCTACACGATGATAAACGCGTCCTTGCAAGGGTTCTTTTAACTCCTGCATGTTAAGTGTGGTCTGTCTTTGCTGTCCACCCACAAAGAATGAGAAACAACTGGAATATTCGATAAACCGACTCTCAGACACTCCGCGAGATGGGAAAGCTTTGCATACTGACCAAAGCGCCAGGCGTTCAATAGCAATACTGTAGGCCTACATAATTTCTATTTTTCGTAACCGCTTGTGCACGACTCTATGTCTACACTTCCATCGTCTGATGTAATAGTGAGTACCATTTGATTATTCTGCTAAGTAATTAAAGCAAATGCGTCAGTAAATACATCAGTAAAATAGTGAACAACTTCCGAGCGGCGCAGTGCTTTGCTTATGGCAATACATTGACGGATCAATCTGACTGGTAGACGTCCGTTATTATTATTACTCGACCGAGGCCAGTGGAGTCCTGCAGCCCGGAGCCGTGGCGCTACTGCTCCTGCGTTCATAATATCGCATCGCGATAGTTCACATTACGTCCGCTACTCCACTCGCCTTGGTCGAGTAATACTTACTCGTATAATTATTGCTATTGAACTTAAGTATATTTACTTATTACCTTTTATTACTGCTGTTATTATTATTACTACTGCTGCTGCTCTTTTAATGCTATGCTATATATTAGTGAGATCGAAACTCGAATATGCACCTGTAGTTTGGAACTCTGTTACAACTACTGATTCGATAAAGCTGGAAAATATTCAAAGTAAATTTATATCATTATGTTAGTACAGATTTTCGCCTAATACCTCCGGGTATAACTATGGGCAAAAATGCGAGTACTTTAAATGTCGATGCTTGTATACTAGACGTCTTGAACTCGATTAGTTATTCTTATGTAAGGTCCTTAAAAGTGACATTAATTGAAGGGTTCAGAAACATAGTGGGCCAAGCGCCATTTACTAAAACCGTAGAAAACAAGGGTTAAAATGAAGTTATTACCATAATTCAATGGAAACATATAGCAAGTAGTCCACTCCTGCGGTGTAACGGTTAGCACGTCTAGCCGCGAAACCAGGTGGCCCGGGTTCGATTCCCGGTCGGGACAAGTTACCTGATTGAGGGTTTTTCCGGGGTTTTCCCTCAACCTAATATGAGCAAATGCTGGGTAACTTACGGTGTTGGACCCCGGACTCACTTCACCGGCATTATCACCTTCATCTCACTCATACGCTAAATAACGAAAGCTGTTGATAAAGCGTCGTTAAATAACCTACTAAAATAAAAAAAATAAATATAGCAAGTAATATAAAGTATACACATTAAAACTAAATGCTATGTAAATCTTCATTAAACTATAGTATTCACTCAACTTTAACGTTTGCTTTCTTCGTTTTTAATAAATGGCGCTTGGCCCACTATGGCTCTATTCAATTGTGAATCATTCTTAAACAGTGTCAGCTTTCGTATTCCGATGAAGGACATGAGACTTCACAAACTTTTCTATATTAAAAATTCTAAATCTTTCTCTCCGGTCTTCAGATGCATTAAGATTGCTAACTTTCATGTAGGTGAGTTCGATCATTTCAATGTTTAGAAGTATTAGAATATAACAGTGTCATTTGCTTTTATATTATTTGCAAAACTTTTCTACACGAACTGGTAATATTTTCTGTAATATTTAACTCCTTTCTATAAAATTTAATAGTATTGTTTGTTGTAAATTAACCATTGTAATCAATGTTTTCATTTTGTTGTTGTTACAGCTGTGTAGTTAATTTGTATCATTGTTCATTTTATGATCGACCATGCCGAAATGTAGTAATTATACACCTGGTAGCAGACCTTTAATGCATGTCATTAAAGTACACCTACTCATTATCCCGGTCGGGGCAAGATACCTGGTTGAGGTTTTTTCCGGGGTTTTTCCTCAACCCAATATGAGCAAATGCTGGGTAACTTTCGGTGTTGGACCCCGGAATCATTTCACCGGCATTGTCACCTTCATCTCATTCAGACGCTAAATAACCTAAGCTGTTGATAAAGCTTCGTAAAATAACCTACTAAAATAAAAAAATAAAACCTACTTATTAAAGTACAGATGTTCAGCCAATGACAACTCAGCTTACATGTGTTCAGCCAATGACAAGTCAGCTTTGTACCGTTATAAAACCGCAAGTATCGATTATTCTCGGATATGCAATCGAAAGAGAATTAGCGAAAAGTCACGGCGGCTGGAAATCCAATACTGTCGCAGAAGGTTATGTTCTGTTACTAAAATAATTAGCGTTAATTGTAAATAATATTCAAATAAATTCAATTTGTCATCTCGTTTTTCAATGTCGAATTCAATAATCAAGGTTATATAAAGTTTAACGGGATTACATCAAGGTCAATGACATTATTGTTCCTCGGAAAAAATCAATACTTTCGCGTCTGCGCACATCTCACAATTCACGACCTAGAACAAGGTCACTTCCGATCTTGTCAGATACAAATAAAATGTATACATCTGAATAATTTCAAGTTAGAAATATGGTCGAGCATAAAAAGTCGTATGAAACTCGCCTATAATGGTAATTAAGAAGCTCGTATGAAAATTATGAACCGAGCGCAAGCGAGTTTCATAAACATCCATACTCGCTTCTTAATTACTATCATTATAGGCTCGTTGGATAATGTACTATTATTATTGTACTCGCACTAATTATATCACTGTGCTGGACTTTTATTGGTTTAATGCTGTTGACCACCACATAAAAATTATTATTATTATTATTATTATTATTATTATTATTATTATTATTATTATTATTATTATTACTGGTACTGCAGGATGTTCTTGAGGATGAAATCCATTCGCTTTGATAATAATACGAGTTCTCTGAGGTAGGATAGATAAGAAATTCCCCCGCTGACAAGGAATGGGCACGGTACGAATGCTGCAGGTATGCTACAGACTTTAGAGGGCTTCGACTGCGCTGTGAAGTGGGTTGATTTTCTGCACCGCCCGCCCGCCGCATCGATTACGGCTCGTGGTAATGAGCACAGTTCGACGCAAATGACGGCTGAGTGAGGTTGCGGCGTTTAAAAAATTGAAAAACCCGCGCTAATTGACACGGGATCGTGCTGTGGCGTGGCGTCGAGGGACTGTGCAGACATGAGTTCATTTTCCAGTTTAAAGAAATTGGGTTGGTCACTCAATATTCTACGAGCTAATACTCATGCTGGCTTGCTATAGTGTGTCCCAAAAATCTTGTTTTCTGGCTAGAGATTCTTACTCTATATTTCAACTTTCTGAATTTGCTAAGAACGGAAAGGAAAAGTTTTGTAATACTGTAGAGAAATATACTGTAAAAACTTCCTTACGATAATAGGCTCTACTTATTTTTTTAATAATGATTATTATTATTTTTATTATTATTATTACGCCTAGTATTATTATTATTATTATTATTATTATTATTATTATTTATTGAATCTCCATATACATAGAAGCCTATTTCACTTTGAGGTATGTTAGGGTTATAGTTTGGTACACAGTCTAAAAGTACAATGCATATTCCTTGCATAAATACACTATGAGAATAATAAATTCATACAAAATTAATTAGTCTATAAATACTTGTTACCTTTATGCTTAGAACACATTTTATGACACATCGTTGCTCTGTTTACTCGATCTGCCTGTCTGTACCGCGATTTCTCCTAAACTCTTAGTTGGATATGTATTGTAAAATAATGCATGTACAGGGAAATCATTTTATTTTTACTAACTTTTCTAATATTTACCTGGCTGCATCTTTGGATTAACGGTTGAGAACCGGAAACACCATTTGCTACCCCCTTCCACGACTGGAGTTCGATGTTACTGGCGTAAAATACAAACAACTCACTTTATTAGGCATAGGACGGAAGAAAAGTAGTTCAGTCATTTACGTAAACTAGGAAACATCACGATTTTGACTTTGATAATTTTCGTTAGGTTTTTGTTTAATCAAAATATAGTACTGTATTAACAACAAGTGTTTTTACTCACGAACTGAACTATCCATTCGGACGTATTCATTATGCAGTGTATGTTATACTGCCTTCAGCACATTAGCATACAATTTTAGAGAATGAAGTTAAATTGAAAAGTAATCATAATATGGATATTTAAACACATTGTTGAAAATGGTGACCGTTCATTTCGATTCAGACTTCAGTTCTTTTGTGCACATTATCGCACTATAGACTATTGTACCTAATTCCAATTAGCAGTTTCGTCCTTCGTACTAGTAACTCATGTTGAAATAATTCTTACCTACTCTATGAAAGAGTAGGTACCTTACGTACTATAAATTCAATCTTCACTTCTGCCTGATCCCAAAAGATAAAATTACTCAGGCATGCTATCTACTGTCCGTCCAAATGGTTTTGTCGGAGGGTCGTAGAAAGGGAGGAAATCACGTGACAGTTAATTACTTAACGAGACCCGTTTATTAACGTTATTTTAAATAGTTGTATAATATTACGTATACGTCCAATTCCTGAGAGAAATTAATGTTTTCAGAAAAGAGCCAAGACAGTCCAGGCACTAGCCTTTACAGAGGGGTGAGCAGAAGCAGGTGGGGGAAACCGGAATGAGACGTAGGCAAACGGACGACAGTACCTGTGCGATAATATCGTTCAATATTGGAAGCTTTTCGTCACTGGAAAACGCGAACATATTTCTGGAACGTACTATACTCACTAACTCAGTACTGTTTACTGTGACCGTAAGGCGACTTTGACTTCATGCGCGGTCTTGGTTCTGTGTGGAGGACGATTGGAAGGTTACTAGTAAAGGGGGTGGGCTATGTATGTGTTGATTTTTACTTTCTCATTTCAAGTATAAAGACAAAATATTATGATGCTGAAAAAGTAGGCGTATGTATTCTGATATCTACACGGAAAGACAGGATTTCAGCATTCTTTACATAAAAATGTCTGCTTTTGCATGCCTTCTGTCTAGCTATTTCTCCTCAAGTCTTAGACGCATATTATTTATGTTCATTATCCATTTATCAATTTAAACCAGGACGATGCATGTGAAATGTAATTCTTTTTAAGAAAACATTATAGAGAAATTTTTATTAAGTTAATAAGCTCTACGATGTAACATATAGGTCATATTGCTTGTGTAGAAACTTAGGTATATCAGTAGGCCGTAGACTATTGTGATTCTGTTCCTATTGTCGTAATATATTACATGGTTTGTATCCATTTAACTGATTTCAATTTTTAGTGGTCACGATAATGGTAATAAGGGCGATGATGAATCATGGTATGAAAATTCCCAATCCGGCATTTACATTTGAGTACCTCAGTGGAATAACGGCAGATCCCAACCCGCCGTCAAAATGCATGTTTCACTAGAATTGTTTACTGCTACGATCTAGTAACATATTGAAAAACGAGTCGTTCTGTTTGTATATGTTGTTTGGCTGTAATCTGTATTCTTTGCTTCTGCAAAACTGCTTGCTGCGCTCTAGCCTAGTGAAAGATCGGCATATCCCAACCAGTCTCAGAATGGCGTCCGTAACGAGTGGAATGGCTAAGTTGCTGCTGTGAAAGCTAGAAAACGATCACGAACTTCCCAGGATTGGGTGAAGAATAAACGAAAAATATGTAGAAATAGAGGGGAGGAATATGTAAATGCATCGCACAAGCATGTGTTAAAAAAGTGTAGGGTGAATTTGGTCTCGTGTTTTCGAATGTCCGAGTCGGTATGCCAATACAGTAGCCTTACCACCGAACAAAAAGACACGCTCTTTATGGAGTTCTGTGATATGGGGAACTACAACAGACAGAACACCTACCTTTTGCCCTTATTGAACAATGTGTGAAGAGGAAGGCTTATAAAAAATACAGAGTGAATCCAGACTATTCGCAAAGAAACTGGACTTACAAGTACTGTGTCCCTATTAACAATCGGCGAGTCCCTGTGTGCCAGAAGCCCTGTTGTCAGTATTTTGTGTGACAGTACGGAGACTGCGAACAGTACGAGGTACGCCTATTATTATTATTATTATTATTATTATTATTATTATTATTATTATTATTATTATTTTACAATTGGCCTATCTCTATTCATTTGGGAAATGTAGCAATATGTATGCTTAAATTTCGTCTCGAGACTATTTATTCTAATATATATCCTCCTGAGTCCTGAGACATTTGTTGTTTTATTTGTAAAGTTAAATATAATTCTACACTTAAAAAACAAAAGTTACTGACATGAGGAAAAATGCAAAATGCTAAAAAAATTCAAGTTACAGTTAGGGCACAAATGCAGGTATATTATACTATACTTCGGGTCTCTGCAGATACATCTTATATCATAATCATGTTTGAAGTATAGTATACCCTCAGGACTCAAGAAGTTACAGAATTTTATTTTTAATTTAAATCTTATGAAGATAAAACGTTTAGGAAATGAACATGATTCATATCAATTAAATTTCAATACTACTATAACCATGTCCGTTACGGAAATAGCCCGAAGAAAATGGGAATTACTGTAAATGAAAAGGAAATAGCTAGCTAGAGAACAGGCTTGCTATGTCATTTTTCGCAAAGTGAAAAGTGTAATAATATTGCTATGTATGTATGTATGTATGTATGTATGTATGTATGTATGTATGTATGTATGTATGTATGTATGTATGTATGTATGTATGTATGTATGTATGTATGCATGTATGTATGCATGTATGTATGCATGCATGCATGTGTACTCTTACATGTAGCTTTTTCACGCCTTCACGTAACGGAGTGTTCCACCTTCGTAATTAAATGCGGTCAGGTAGCGCGCAGCGTTCCATTGTGAGCAGATAAGACTGCACCTCGTCTGTATCGGATCGAGATTCACTTTCGTTTCTTCCCACGTCCGCGTCGACAAATAAGAGGCCCCAATATCTCCGGCACTGATTCAAAGAAACCGATCTGCAACCACAAGACAATGACTCCATGTGGGTCGCCTAAACAAAGGCCCGCAGGCATATACAGCTCGCGTTAACTCCGGAGACCAGCGTGAATTTAATTTAACGAGGTGGAGCATTGTTTGTTTTTGAAGCACTCTCCTCCGAGAGGCAGTGGGGCAGTACACACTTCGCTAGCTCTCCCACCTGATGAATCGCTTCAATGAACGCACTGACCCGAGGGAATATCTGCTCTGTTCTCAGATTGCAGTGGTTCCCCGAGCTTTAATCTGCAGTGCGATTTTCAAAAAGCTTAGAGATCGTCTGAATTTATCTTGTCTAATTTTATTTTCTTTTTATTAATTCGTTGTTCTTTCCCTCATTCGTTTATTATGTTTTATTAGCAATGTATTTCTCTTTCCTTGCAGATAAAGTCTTCTTTATGTTTTACTTAAGGCTAAAATCTTGTTATCATTATCTTGTTATGCATTTCATAGTAGCCTTTGGTGTTTCTCAGATGTATCTCTTACTTGCTACCTTTACGAGATTTTAAATTTGTATTCTTACAAAACGAGCAGTTTTATTAAAATACTGGAACTTATTTTTTGCGCAATCATGCTCTTTTTGCCTACTTACTATCATTGTAGCATGCCATGTAACTTAAAGATACAACACGTTCAATGGTTCCGGAAACACTGGAAATAACAGTGCTGTAAGTAAATTGCTTACAACACAGGTGTTATAAGTTAATTCTCTACAAACTTGACATAGTCACTTCTAAATAAAAAAAGAACAAGATCTCTGACAGAAAAAGCTGTAACTTCATTTATTAACATTGAAATGGAACGTGAAGTTTAAACAATTATTAAATGTTATGGGATGAAGACCGTCATTCTCTTTATTTTTCAGTGTTAAAGAGCTCCAATTAAAACAACACAACAAAAGAAGACAAGGGACACATACTAATTAGAACAGCGGTGACCAAAACTCGAACGACAGTGATTACACGCGAGAGACAGTCTAAGAAGTAAGGAGACAGGGGAGAAGTATACGGCATGAAAACTACAACCAGTGGTTGTTCTTGCACTAACATTAAGTTCTTCATCAACCCCGCGAATAAAAATCGTAAGCTTTGCTGTATCAGTAATGGCATTACTGTCATCAAGAACCAATTAAAAATATACAAATTTTCCTGTTTTTTTTTAATATTCCTCATGAACACAATCAGAAATTTCCTGAATTCTCCTCTGGATATTTAGTCATTTCACAGACAGTTATTCAAAATTAATTAACAACTGTCATTGGACAAATTATTTGAGCCACCTTGACATTACGCTTTTATAAAACTCTCCTTCGTTGGAAGGCTTAAGAGAACGAGCTATTTCGTTCGCCACTAGATAGCTGGCTTCCTTACATTTATTTATGTCATATTTCTCTTCATAATGATGATTTAAGGCTGATTTCGGTTCTTGGAGTTTAATAGCTCATTTCATTGCTATACTAGCACGTAATATTCAATCAGTTTCTCTATATTATTATTATTATTATTATTATTATTATTATTATTATTATTATTATTATTACTATTACTACTACTACTACTACTACTACTACTACTACTACTACTACTACTGCTGCTGCTGCTGCTGCTACTGATAAAGCTATTATTATTATTATTATTATTATTATTATTATTATTATTATTATTATTATTGCATCAATAACTACTAAATAAGTGATAATAGTCATCAAAAAATTAAAAAAGCAATTGAAATGGAGATATGGCGTAATAATTACTTTATCATTCAAGGGAAGATGTAAGCTTATATATTGAGGCGCGTATATAAGAATTATAGTAACACTTGCTGGTAAATAATAATAATAATAATAATAATAATAATAATAATAATAATGATAATAATAATACCTGTTATATGCCTGTATATTCAGTGTAATGTCCCGTAATGTAGCTTCTATATACTGCTATTAATTGAACCGTTGAGCAAAGCAACATAGTACATTTTCTCCTAGCGAATGAATTCCTCTTCCTATTCTGTACGAAACCTTCTGTTCCTGCTCATAAAGACAGAGGGTTTCTAAAGCGACATGGTACCGACACTACTTACCTTCAGTGCGTGAGCGAGACAGAGAACAATATACAGGAAACTCCTCTTACCAGTATGAATGTCTTTGATTACGCGATGTAATCACGATATCCAGTTTGGTCACCGTTGAAATAGACCGTGGATGCCAAACATGCGCTCCCTAGAACGCAAACATTACCACAGTCTACTATATACAGTCGCGAAGCTCAATATGTAGTAAAAATGCAAACATGGGTAGTTGCCCACCACTAGGATCGCTACTATCGCCTCATCATCGCAGATCTCTCGCCTAGCAGATGACAAACACTTTCGTTGTGTTCTTTTGGAAAAATTAACACCTTCCTTCCATTATTGAAATATTAAATGCATAAAGTTAATTTATTATTTTAATGAAGTATATTAAATTCCACCATAAACTCGAAGATACCTGCAAGAAATAAGTTAATATAATTTTTGTTTGTGCAAAACGAACTGAAATTTACTATAATAGCTTCACTCATTCAGATTATAGCGATAATTAATTATGAAACCAATAAATATTAATTTGCATTTCCCTTTACAACCATAATAATGGAAATATGAATTAATGGAGTAACTTACGTGTACCGGTACTTGTAGTGTAAGCTTACGTAGTTAACAAAGTGGGATGAGGTTAAGCAATAATAATCACACCAGAGTTGGAAATAAAATGTGATCAATGAATTTTATTGTAACGGACTTTTTCTACGTCTGTAGTAAAGCAACAAATAAAAATAACAACAAAATTAACAGCTATAATTAAAAACATGTCCTTTGAAAAAAAAAAGTAGGCCTAAGCAATAATAATCCCACCAGAATTGAAAATAAAACGTGATCAATAAATTTCATTAAAACAAACTTAATTTTTCTACGTCTTTAGTAAAATAACACATAAAAATAATAACAAAATTAATAGCTACAATTAAAAATATATCCTCTGAAAAAAAGTAGACCTAACCTTTATTTCTCTGGAAATTTAGCAGCCTAAGTGACAGAACTTTAACCGGTATGTAATGTCCTTTCGGTTAGACTGAAACATTTCATTGTGAAATTTAAGGATATAATGTATTCTAACAGTCACAAAGAACTTCAAAATTAAGAGTTTTGTTTCTGCACAGCATTCTTGTGGAAACCTAGGAGCCTTTCTGAATCTTTCGGAAATCGGAAAAAGGATAACTCTGGCCTCTTTCTCTTACTGTTGCTACAATTTATAGCACTACAAACGACTCCTCCTTGTCCCATATTATTATTCAAATTATTATATTTTAGCCATTAACATTTTCATTACAAGCAATAACGAACATTTCACAAGCATCAATGTGACATACGCAACGAGCTAGCACTCGATAGAAATACGACACAGTCCAAAGTCGACCATGGACAGTCTATTGTTTCTAGTTGCTAACCACTTGGAGCGCTTTATCACGAGATTTGCAAAAAAACGCCCCAAGCTTCGCGACTGTATATAGTAGACTGTGAATTACCATCTCCACTTCCTCCACCTCCTGTCCTCGACTCTGTTTTCATTCAGTTTAGTCGGTCGTTACCTGCAGAACGTAAACAAGCAGTGGCGAGCAGTTTACAGAATATTTGAAATTGACGCTGTCTAATGTACCAGGATACTGCTTCAATGAGAAATTGGAATAGGAATATGATAATAAGGCTAATTATCTATATGTTCCATTCAATATATAATATAGGCGTAAGACGTTATTGAACAAAGCTACCCATGGTAAAGATTGGGTAGAAAACAAACTTACAGGTACGTATTTATGTGAAATTGTTGTTGTGTTGCTTATTTTATAGAATTTTGTTTTTATGTGGGATGTTTCTTATTCCATAAACGATAAAATTGTTAAACGATTATTTCCACCAGTTTCATAAAAATATTCGGGAAAAGTGATCGAGATTTATATACTAGTTGTTGACAATAGAAATGTATTTTAACATGAAAAATGTTCCAGGTCGTATAATTGCAATGTTTGGATCCATATATATTTAAATTTTATCACTTACCTCTTATTCTGATGATCTGGTGAGTAATGGCTCATCATATAGCCGTCATTTATACAATACATTTTTGTATTACAGAATCGCACCAAAACTATACACTCGCAATTCAAAACAGATCGGAATTAAAAATAAATTTTATCTGGAAATTAATTAGTTTTATCTGTTTTTTATTTTAATTTTAATTTTCATTATTGTACAACATTATCTACTGTAAATTTTAGTTTATTGTGAACAAACTTCTTGTAATGACATTTTTAATGTCACACCTTAAATGTTACTGTTTAACATTCTTTGTCATTGGCAGCCTCACCAAATTGAGGAAGATATTTTAGTTTAAATTTTTAATTTTATCGTATCCTAATTTGTGTTTAGAGTGGTGATTGTTTTTACAACACGAGTTTATGTACTACCCGCCACTGAAGTAAGTTTGAGATGGAGAGTGATGCATGGATGCCAGTCGTGTCATATTTTCCCCTTCAACTGAGTTTGGCATGCCTGCAATAGCCCCTATGCTACATACAGAATAGAAGAGTGCTTTCCATTTCTCTGCTGCAAGCAAACCTTGAACCTATTTAATCTGTGACCAGACAGGCCAGCGCTTTAGCCACAGTGAAGAACATGCAGTATGGATTGTATTGTATTTATTAGAACTGCATACTTTTCTCGCATGTGGGCTTGAGGCTAATGACCTTCTCTTGAGAAATACTCCGTTACAGTACATTCAGTCGCGCCTAAGTTAAATGTACACATAAACACTTTTCAGACACGTGTGTATGCTTGTGGCTGTGATTATTCGTGACAAAAATGCCAACAGATATTACAGCTTGTCCATCTTAATATCCTTTTCTTGTCTTCACATTGAAGACTGATTTCTATGTTCAGCAGATTTAAAAATGTTATGTAAATTTAAAATAAAAGGACTGCACGTTTTCTTCAATTTATTTTTTCTTTAATTAACGATGTTGTTAAATTATTTACAAGCTAACTAGAATATAACATGTGCTCATAACCACCAGCGTAGCCAAAGGCGCTTGCCTGTCGAGCCGCAGTTACGCTCGGGTGCGGGTTCGATTCCCGCTTGGACTGATTACCTGGTTGAGTTTTTTCCGAGGTTTTCCCCAACCGTAAGGCAAATAACAGGTAATCTATGGCGAATCCTGGCATTATCTCGCCAAATACCATATCGCTATCACCAATCTCATCAACGCTGAATAACCTCGCAGTTGATACAGCGTTGTTAAATAACCAAATAAATCATATGTGCTCGTATATGAAAAAAGTAGCCGAAAATCTTTCAGTAAGCTTTCCAAAAATTATACGTGCCACAAGTGTGGTTCATGCTCTACACAGGATATGGGAAAATATCCGAATCCTGTTTCCCAATGTAGGTAGGTTAGTATCAAAGGAGAAAAATGTGTTCGTTAAAGGTCTTCAAGAAGAATAATTGATCTCCTTAAACAGGGAAATCCCGAAGTTGATCTTTTTCCTGTTACTCATAGTAATACACTGGGGTACATGGCTAATTGCCCTAACATACAGCTCATGCATTTTGTCAAGCACTCGCCCACTCTTCCTACAGAGCTGCACACGATTTCGGATGAGTCTACTTACAAATTATAGGGGAATGGTTAGTCTTTGCTTTAACTCTGTAGACACACGCCCGACCTTCTCATCTACTCCTACCTCCTCCACAGAAACGTTGTTCCCGTACTACACATCGCGAGTGTCTTGATAAAATGCATGAGCTGTACTGTGCCAAGCACTTTTGAAGTTTTGCATCTGTTGTAAATAAATTGGATAGAAGCAATGCATCGTCGATAGAGATGCTTCAAGAGAATATTGCTTAGAAAATGATTTTTTGGCGTTCTTACTCTGAAATCTAGACTTTCTTTGTGACAATAAAAGAACTAGGAACATCCGCTTTGGGAAATTATCAGAGAGGTGCAGTCCGTCTAAAAATATTGAACTCTGCGGTGGCTGAGTGGTCAGACCTTCAGCCTGTCACGCAGGCGGCCCGGGTTCGAGTCCCGGTTAAGTCTGAAATTTTTCATTGAAAAATCTATAGTGACACTTGTGGCGGACAAGGTCGCAGTTGGGGTTTTTCTTGAGATTCTCTCGTTTTTCCCCATATTAGGCATTTACATCATTCCGTCCCCATTCCTTCATTTCGTTATCATTCCATAGCATCCCCGATCGCCGGCTGGCGACGCACGAAAGGTGCTGGCCTAGGAACGAGGGGTTGCCTGCTCCAAACCTGAGTACACAGAGAACCTTAATGTGGTCAGCTGGTGTGGGTTTGGGAATACGCCACTAGAGGGTTAGCGCAATAGACTGTTAAGAAGTCGCAGTGCTGGGCCATAGTGTCCACCTCCGTAAATTCCATTCCAGTACCGGGTTCAAAAGTATACACGTTCACAAACAAATTTTAAATAATAAAAAACAGTGAGTATAAAAAACATGTGTAAAATTACTCAAGTTTTGAGGATGCAACTGTAAGTGAAATTAACGATGTTGATGTTTGTGATCTCCCACTCTTTAAATACTTCAAATCTAGCGTCCTGTGACGTGGAACGAATATTTTTTAAGTATAAGATATTGTTAAGAGCAAATCGGCATGCATTTAATTCGAGAATTTGTAGATGGCGTATTTTGTTATATAGGCGTACTAAAATTATAATTAAACTGGCAGAAACTAATATTTTACTATTATTGGTGAGTACTACAAAATACCTTTATGTAATAGAGGAGGCACCTGAGTTTAATTTTGGCTAAATATTTTTAATGTTTTATTAGATATTTTTCTGTTTTATAACATAAAAATAAATGAAATAATTTTGCACATAAAAATCCTCTTCCTAATAGCCTAATAGCTGGGCATCGGAATCCGCTTTCCTTGCCTTTCTGACGGAGCCGATACGCACTGCAAGCACAAGATTGCATCTCATCATCGTTGGCCATTTTGAAGTTCCTACACTCACACATTCTCTCTCTTTGAGTTACTTTTAAATAATTTATTTTCTGTATAGATAGTTTTTTGGTACATGCAGTTAGTTATTGTTATGGATATTTTTACTCTCGACTTCATGTAACGAAAAAAAAAAAAAAGATTGTGTAATCTAAATTTTTCAATAAAACAAATTATATAAATTATGCACTGCTCGTATTCTGTAGTTATCGCAATTTAATCAAATTCTGTTATTTACTTTTACTATCTTTTCTATTGTTTCATGCTATAATGTTTGCATTCGGAAGACAAAATACTCTCATTCGTCAATGCAGTTAGTTACGCAGTATACATCCGGCAGTGTAAATGAATTATTATTTCATACAATATGGTTTCTCTACGTTTTATCAACTTGAAGGATATCGAATTTCTCGTATGAGCAGCGCTATTTCCGTCCACTGATTGTAATGGAAATTGAGTTGTACGTTTTTACCAATATTAGCAAAGTTTCCAATTAAATTAAGGTAATCTGTAACAGCACTCGAACTGAACCCCACTCGATTTGTCGCTCGTTATATGAGATATATTTTCTTTGATTATGCGAATGCTAATTTATAAAGATAGGCTTATATGTAAATAATTAATCCCTAAAGTAAATACAGGTGTTCAGGAAACAAGTGCAAATATTTTGATGGATAAAAGCAATACGAATTGAACATTTTCTCCAGGTTTTCTCTTACTCTGTTCTTTTGTCTGAACCATGAACCGTAAGTAATGTCATTCATTTCAAGGGGGTTATTCTCATAGAACTAGCCTGTTTTACAAACGAATACAACGTTTTAGTGCCTACTGAAATGATTACATTTTTTTTAAATACTCTCAATGAATAAATCATTCTCATTTCGATAACCTGGAAGTCCCTCTTGAACTGTATCACAATGATATTTCCTTATATTTTTTTACATCTGTTAATTTTAAATTGAGACGTTTGGTAAATAGTAAATATTAAGAATCATTAACTATTTTAAAATTATTGGTTTGAAGTTTGTGCCTGTTGGCTGATCACGTCATTTTTTATTGTTACTTTTTAAATGCTATCTATTGAGTCTAGAAAAATGTTAACACAAATATTGGTTTATCAAGAAATACCTAATATCTACACAAATTCTTAACTGAGAGCATGAGGAGACATGTTAATTCTTACAGTCATACACTTGATTTTTATTTATGTTTTTCTGTGTCGTAAGAAAATACGTATCGTCACGATGAAAAATAATAATAATCTTCTAACCAATCCTTCATTACCACCTTCTAAAAGATTAGATATTCGCTAATTTAATTAATTAATGCATTTATTTACATATTTATATATTGACGTATTTATTTGTTCATTTGTTTAATTTAATGATTTATTTACTTATTTACTTATGTAATACACATTTATTTGTTTTATTTATTTATTAACTTCAAATTCCTTCAATCTTTTAATGTTGGCTATGCAGTTACAGAAAACATTTCTCTGTATTTTATATGAGAAATCAAAAGTTACTTTTTATAGAATGTTGCTTGTTAGTCATTATCAAAGACTTCTTTTTCTCGTTCAAGTACATACTGGAAAGCCAGACGAAGAATAGTGTATTTTAATGGTTTATTTACTTTCAATTATGATAACACAGTGGAAAAAAAAAAAAAACATTTCACTTACAGTAAACGGATATTGTTAGACTATATCAAACACTTTTTTTTTTACTGTTTCCTTTCTTCATATAAGTACATACTGGAAAGCCGGACGCAGTGCAGTGTACTTTAATGGTTTAGCTACTTTTTAGAATGAAAAACATCTGAGAAAAATATTTTGCTTGATAATGGAGATTCGTTCTGTGCCTCATTTTAGCGATACATAGAAGGCAATGCAATCATGTTAAAAGCTTTTAACCATGACAATTTCTAGCCCATCACTCAAATCTTAATTTCCCACTTTGTGGTAGTAACCAGTGAGCGAAGGAATAAATCAATTCAAGTAAAACCAATTCAGGCGTTCCATTACAATTCGTGCTCTGCGCACATCAGTGATGCATGTGGTTTCGAATTAAGTTAAATGGACACCACTTCTTCCTATTAAATTACTGTTTCAATCCTCATCACGTAAACATTATAGTTTTATGTAGAAATATTTCAACTAGTGTTTTGAGAAAGGGAATGTCATATTCTTTCCATGTTTAAAGCCTAAAACTAAGAAATTATCGCTCACTGCTTCGATTTCAGTAGTATCTTGGTTTTCAGGCTCCCTCGTGAATTTTTGTCAGTGACTTATGGGCTTTCTTTTAGAAACCTGATGTTTCACTGCTTATTTCAGAGTGAGGTAACGCTTACGATCTGTTTCTTCAAAAAGGCAAATCTGTCTCTACAGAACAGGAATTAGCAATAAAATAAATGTTTATAAAATTCGACTTAGGCTTATGGGGTTTAAAAAATAGATTTATATGGGGAAGAAATGGTAGAACGGAGAGAAATCCTCTCCAGCAACGGGACTCGAACCCGGGTTTCCAGCTTAAATCCTGACGCTTTATCCACTAAGCCACACTGGATTCAAGCTCCGATACCGGATTGAATTCCTATCATTTTAAGTTCTACCTACTGTGTTCCCTGTGTTGGCCAACCCTCGTGTGCCGTGTCACAGTATGCGTGACAGTAGACACAATGTCCAACCACAAGTACAGAGGTGCACTCATTACGAGTGACTAAGTGGCCGGGGTCCGACGCAACATGGCGCCGTCTTGAATCACAAAATGATTACTTACGCTTTATCATATTAATATGATGTACCGAAATACATGTAGAGTTTCAGTGCAGTAATACTGCATTTCCATATGTGGCTTAGTGGATAAAACGCCAGCACTTAAAGCTGGAAACCCGTTTTCGAGTCCCGGTGCCGGAGATAATTTTTCTCCGTTCTAGCTTTTCTTCACCGTATGGAAACGCAGAATTACTGCACTGAAGCTCCGTATGTACTTCGGCACATCATAGTAATAATTTAATGTGATAGATTTATAGTTGAAAACATCAGTGCGCGCTACACATTGTAATTTTTATTAATTGTTCATAGATTATCTTTTCTCAGAAAAGAGTATATATGCAAACTCCCAGAAAGTCTGTGTCTTTAATATTCAGAACACATTGCAAACCGCTCTTATCTTCTCCTTTCGTAGGTATTTTGTTCCTGTCTTGCATTTTCCAACTTAGACACCAAACATATTCTTGGCGTGAGTCTTATCTGAAACAACACAGGATATCACGTCAACAACGGGCAAACATTCATCTTCTACGCGGAATTAGAACCCACTGTCATTACTTTCACACAGTGTTAAATTTTCACACTTCAAAGCAAATTGTTTAACAAGCATCTCACTTTAAGTTCCATAACTGCAAAATATAATTAACGTTTCAAGAAATCCATCTCTAGAATAAAATTCAATACTACATATTTTCGTACTTATTTGGGTTAGGCAAACGTAGTGGAGTCAAAGGTACAGACTATCTAGAGTGTTATTGCTTTGAACCGAAATTAAGAATTAATTGCCAGGGAAACATTAAAACGCTTTCTTAAAATTAATTTTATCACTTAATAATTTAGTTATAATAATAACTTTCAGATATTAGAATGAAAACCAAATTAGTTACAAAGTGTTAAAAGTATGTAATAAAGGTGTATAATAATTTTATTATCTACTCGTATTTTAATGTTTGGGTTAGACAAGCATAAGGAATAAACGGAGCAAACTCTTCATTTCATTCATTCATGCATACATTCATAGTGTTCTGCCAGCTTTCTCCAGTCTTTCCTATTTTCTGCCTTCCTATTAGTCTCCGTATATAATCCATATATCTTCTCGTCTATTACTCGTATTTGATAGCTTCTTCTGCCCCGAACTCTCCTTCCGTTTACCATTCCTTCCACTGCATCCTTCAGTAGGCAGTTTCTTCTCAGCCAGTGACCCAGCTAATTTCTTTTTCTGTTCCTGATCACTTTCAGCATTATTTTTTCTTCATCCACTCTTTTCAACACGACTTCATTTCTTATTCTGTCTGACCACTTCACACTCTCCATTCTTCTCCATATTATCCACATTTCAAGCGTCTCTAGTCACTTCTCCTCACTTCGTCGTAATGTCTATGTTTCTGCCCCATACAATACTATACTCCACACAAAGCACTTTACTAGTCTCTTCCTTAGTTCTTTTTCCAGAGGTCAGCAGAAGATGCTCCTTTTTCTATTACAAGTTTTTTTTGCCATTGTTATCCTCCTTTTGATTTCCTGGCAGCAGTTCATGTTATTGTTTACAGTACATTCCAAGTATTTGAAGCTGTCCACTTGTTCATTTAGTATTCGCAAGTTTACCTTCTTTATTTTTCTTCCTACGACCATGGTCTTTGTATTGTTGCATTTATCTTCATTCTATACTGCTCACAGATGTCATTTAGCTCCAGTAGCATGTCCCTTGGTATTGTCTCCTCTTCTGCTAACAACGCCATATGATCAGCAAATCTTATGCACTTTATTCTTCATTCTTCTACTATCACTTCTCAATATTCTTAAAACAGACTTTCACTAAATCCTCCAAGTAGATGTTGAACAAGATATGTGATGTACTCCTCTATTTTAATGTAGCGGGTAATTTTACGTGATTCAGTTGTTAACATTTAACTGACTTAATTTAAAAAAAACAGTTAAAATATCCTTGAAAGTATGTAAAAATATTGAATTTACTTATACAGTATCATAGTCTTAGTGTATCTAGCAGCAAGAAATGCGTTGGTGGACGAGAAAAGAGTGAAATGGCAGTTTTATGGAACTTAAACAGAAATGATAGCCGAAATCATACAGAAGAAGAATGTGTAAGCGACTTAATCTACATTTGATGTATTAAAATGTAATATTATGTCTTCATTGATTTTTACATTATATTACGAATTCATAAGCTCTAGCTCTTGCCGCCGATATTGAGAAACTTTTTGCGATATAAATTTGGGCGGCACTCATCTGTGTAGGTGGAAATTGCTGCTAATCTACCGAACTGAGCAGCTCAACTTCGTCGGGTTTTCCGAAACACAAGTTCATTTGCTTGAAGATGTGTATGAGCACCGTATACAATGGAGAGGGTTATTGTGAATGTTGGTGGGTGGTTGCGGCTGGGGGTTGCAAGTTTTCGGGGGCGGGGGTGAGTTGTTGGAGAGGTTTTTCAAGTGAGTACAAGATTAGAGCATACTCTGCTCAAGTGGTGTGTGGGTTGAGGGGAGGTTTTCGCGGGAAAGAGAGGGAACGATATGATGGGTTGAGGGGTGGATCAAGGAGGTTTTATTAGAACGCTATATAAGGGAAATCGGTGAAGTCAACAAGGATTAAGAGAGCAAATCTTGATATAGGAGCAAGCCTTAAAAATTAGAACCATGTATTTAATTATGGAAACAATATTCTGTCGGAAATTCATATTTGCATGTGAGAAATAAGCGGTTTTGATCCATTGCTGTCGATGCTTTTCAATATAATATACAGGGTGTTAAAAATGTATCCAATATTTTAGGGGGTGCTAGTAGGTATGCATCAAAACAAGAAAATAATGTCTAATAAACATGGGTCCTACAACACATACTTTCTGAGAGCTGAACACTTCTTCATAGGAGGTGCTCAATCTGACGTCCATTCATGGCAATATATTCCTCTGCCCGTTGGCGTAAGGAACCACATAGTCTTTAAAATTGACCTGATTCCTTCATGTATCCCCATAACTAAAAGTCTAGGGGATTTAGATTTGGGAGAACGAGCAGGCCAAGTGTGGGGCTTCCCCGACCAATGCAGTGGTCCTGAAATGTCAACATCAGGTGTTCACGCTGAGAAAATGTGCTGGTGCGCCATCGTGCATGAACAACATCTGCAGTCCTGCTGACATGGTACATTCTCCAGCAAGGCAGGTAATACGTTAATAAGAAAGTCCTGAAAGTCTCTCTGGTAGCACGTATTACCCTGTTAATCTATCACCAAGAACGCCTGCTCATACGTTGATTGAGAATTGGTGCTGATGCCTTTTTTCTTCAACTGCATGGGAATTTTCATCAGACCACACATGCTGATTACGAAAATTCACAACGCCATCTCTGCTGAAACCCGCTCATATCCGCAACCTGACCTTTGTTTTCAGTATTCCTTGCGACGTATCATTATTCCATGCCAAGGGTGTCAACTACGGTATGATTTTCTGGTAGTCTGCTGTATTGTAGGGCAGAGAAATGCATTGCCATGAATGCACGTCACATTGAGCACCTCCAATGAACAAGTATTCAGATCTCAGATAGTTTGTGTTGTAGAACCCATGCTTATTAGACATTATTTTCTTATTTTAATGCATACTATCACCTCCTAAAATATTGGATACTTTTTAACATCCGTATAACAGGTCCCAAAATGATTTCTCCGAACTTAATATGGTTTATTTCGGAAACTATGTAAATTGTAAGTTATAGAACTGCAGTAACTCAATCTCAACAGACGTCTGATATATCCTAGTTATTAAGCGTATGGCTATCATATGCGCAAGCACCATCTGTTACTGGAATATGCTTTTTTATAAAATGGCGCTATCGAGCTTGTTGTGTCCTGACTTTCGCTGCTCATGATTTTGTTGTGACTGCAGGAAGAGGAAAACGAGTTCATTTTCCAGCAAAAAGATGCACCACTTCACTTTCGTTATTATTTGCTTGAGTACCTCAACGAGCATCTCCCTCAACGTTGGTTTGATCGTTGCACCACAGTCTAGTATATACTGTCACGAAGCTCAATACGTAGTAAATATGCATCCATAGATAGTTCCTAACCACTAGGATCGCTACTATCGCCTCAATACAGACAATGCGAAATAGTACCTGCACAGTCTATTGTTCCTAGTACCCTCATAAACTCAAGCTTTGTGACTGCTCATACGTTGATTGAGAATTGGTGCTGGTTGCACTGTCCAAGATCAAAACTTGATGAGGTGGCCTCCGTACTCACCTTACCTAACCTCCTGTGATTTTTTCCTATGGTGATAGGTAAAGGACAATGGTTACGTTTCTCCTTTGGCCAATAACCTACACACATCGTAGCTGTGGTGGGCGAGTGTGGGAGGAATTGGAATATCATGTGCGTTGTGTGACCAGCCGTTCACATATCGAGAACTTTTAAGATATCAAACAACACTTGGACATATTACCTGTCTGCTGGTAATCGTTGCGTTATTGCAGTGTTCACATTTACAGAGATAAAGTATTGTGAAATTTGAGCAATAATTTTGGTGCATGGTGTAATTATTTTTACGACGAAGTTCGTGTACCCGTTATATGACTAGTTATATATTTTATTGGAGTTTGAGATTAAGGCTCTGGATCTGCTATAATAGACCACGTACCAAAGAGCAGACTATATTATGATGGTGACATTACCTATAATAATTAAAAAAAATCCGTGACGCTACAGCCCGTGAAGGGCCTAGACCGACCAGCCGGCTGCTGGCCTCACGCCCACATGCCGAAGCAGAGGTGGACGATCATCCAACCAGAATGGAGGTATCGTTTGGTTAGCACGATGATCCCCCCAGCCGTTATAGCTGGTATTTGCAACCGAATTTCGCTATCTATCGTAGCTCCCCAAGTGCATCACGATGCTGGGTGAGCACCGGTCTCATTCACTCGCCGAAATTTCATGAGAAAATGTATTCCCCCATGAGGACTCGAACCAGCGCGCATTCCGTAACGCGAGTTCTAGGCGAGATGCCTTAGACCGCGACGCCACGGCGCGGGACACTTATAATTATTCGTATATTTTCTTCGTTTATTTTACTTCCTCTTTGTATTACCGACTTGGAATCCAATGCGATGAAGGGAGAGGGTATTATACTTTGACCAATACTAGACAGGAACACATTGCGGGCCTACCTCTTCATATGATTAGCACGGTACAGAGTCATCGCTGAGATAGTCTACACAGAACAGCACATGTTAAGGGCCTAACACCCAGTTCCTTGAATGGAAGATAAATCTCTTCCATGGCCCTCGCTGGGAATCCAACTAAAGCCTGCTTGGTTGCGAAACGCATACTTTATCAGTATAGGTAAGAGACGGACTACGAATAATAATAATAATAATAATAATAATAATAATAACAATAATAATACCGGTATTGTTATATTGTTATTATTATTATTATTATTATTATTATTATTATTATTATTATTATTATTATTATTATTCTTGTCGGATAGAAGAACTAAATATCGCAGCAATTACAAAGACAATCCACAAGTATTGGAGCAACTGGCATGAGCATGTTCTACGGATGCCAAATGATAGACTACCCAGGAGATTATTAAATTACAGACCCCTTGGATACCGAGATCGTGGACGCCCGAAGAAGCGATGGAGAGACCAGCTTTTCACCTGAGACGGAACAGGCCAAATGGCCTAAACCCTGATAGCTATTGATGATGATGATTGATGATGATGATGATGATGATTATTATTATTATTATTATTATTATTATTATTATTATTATTATTATTATTATTATTATTAGTATTATTCCTGGATTGAACCTCATAGCCTGTTCCTCTGTCACTTCTGTGAAGGATTATTAACACTAGATATAATCTCCAATAGTAAAATTGGGCCTCGGTGAAGTCTTGTATGTAGTGCGGGATTCCAATGCTGATATAGGAAGTGCTTGATGTCTGGGCCCTGAGGCAAGATGGCCTACCTGTCATCATCTGATTCACGAATGCAACCCAGGCCACCTATTGGACTTGGACAATCATCACAGATATAGAGCATATAATGGGCCAACATAAGCCTAAGTACAAGGATCCGTCTCGAGTCCAGCTCTCGAAAAACCAAACCAAGCCGAGAGAAAAAACTAAGGAGATATTGAGACTGTCAAATGGGGAATAAAAGAAAGGTTATTAACCTGTAGGAAATATTTGTAAGAATGTAGAATCAAGTTGGTAGATGTTCGAATCACCATCTTACATCTCGAAATTCTCGAGTGTATGCAAATTCCGGAAAAAAAACCCGTTTCTTATCTTTGGTCTCATCACTGGTTAGCGAAAGGTGCACGTAAATTCCGGAATGAATATACCCAGTGGAGTTACGAGGGGAAAGGAGTGAGGGTAAATAAAGTAAGAGGATAGAGACGTTCATTCATCAGCTATTTACATATATATATAAGAATCGAGCAGTTCATTCCTAGTTGGAGCTATAGCTTCATTCCGTATACATCGGTGTAGTATAAAAGCACGAGGAGTACTACTGTCGTAACTGAAGTGACAGATATCAAGCCATGAAATTAACGTAACGTAACCTAACCTAACCTAGTCTAGCATAACATAATCTTAACCTAAGTCAGTAACATAGCTAAATAATAGGAAAGCAAGTTTAACCACATCAGGTTTCCTATGATATCTGCCAATCCTAAATCAGTGAAAGTGGGAAGGAACTTGTTGAACTATGTAGCTTCAGTGGTCCCTCACCAATAGGCTATGACAGCTTCTCCCCCTCTACAATTTACGTACACCGCTTCTCTCTCCTACTCCGCAATTTACGTGCACCCATCATCAGTTTTCTCCGAATTTACATAGGAAATTAAAGACCGATCTATTCTTATTTCGGAATCTACAAACTCCGATATTCTCGATGCGTACGCTTGCCCCTCAACAGATGTCTTCTGTACACGGCACAGATGCTAGTCATTCGTTTATTCTGGCTATAAATTGCTTGAAATTGTCAAGGGCCTCTCGGTATTCGAATTACTTCAGGTATCCCCATACGTAAGGTTTAACCTAATTCTTGTACGAAGAAAGTACTGAAATAAATGTTGAACTATTTGTATTGGGCAAGGTCGAGTGACGGGCAGCTCTTACTGCATGGCGATCCACAGTTCCACTTCAATTGAGGAAACAAAACGTGAAGTCAGCTGAAACTTGGGGAATGCAATATCCGATGCCGCCTTCATGGAAATTCTCGCAGATGTGGAACTTGTGAATCGTGTGTTAGTATTGCCACCTGTGGCCGACTTAACACTTGGAAACTTTATAAAAAACGAGCACGAATTTTCTTTCATCCTATTGTATCTATAACACAAGGTATATAAAATACTGTGTTTATTTGGAGTGAATATCGTTGGTTTACAAGCAAAACACATTAAGTAAAAAATATTACTTCTGAGAAAAAGGCGCATGTAATGTACGTAATGTATGTAATATAAAGTTAGAATTGGAAAATGAAATAGATACAAAGAGAAACAACTTATTAAATATAAAATTTTGAGAATTCAGTTTTGTCAAGAACGTTCAAACGCATTTTTTTCAGAAGTAATATTTTTAACTTATGTTAGTGTCGACGCACCAGATCGAAAGGGAAACTATTCAAAATTTAAACTTTCGAGAAAACTACAATTTAAAGCTCCATGTTACTGTGAAACATCCAATTAATATACTAATTTAAAGCTTGTATATATTAAACATTAACAGAATATGGAGTAATTCCAGTGATCCTTGGATTTTTCACAGCAACATGAAGCTTGAAAATGCAGGTTTATAAAAACTTTAAATTTTGTGTTGTTTCCCTTTCGATGTGTTTTTCTTGTAAACCGACGATATGTAACCTCTTATAAAATTAATTTTATGCAAAATTGTCATCTTCTGTGGGAAAATAGTTACCGTAATAACTGTTGGATCCAGGCTAAACCCGGCCGACGATAATTAATGTTTAACGACGATAAAATCTTTAGCAGGGCTTCCTCCGAGGGAAGAGTGACGTCATGGGTTCCATATCGCAGATGTATGGTAGTAAAAGGAACTCTGCCCCTGATAGAGTGCTTGCGGTAAAATTTCTTTTTCCGTTTCTTGTCCTTGTTGAATTTCGATCATAAAATAAATAAAGAAAGAAGAATGTCCATGACTAAAAAGTGATACCTCGTATCTACGAAAGTGGTAATTTAGTATTTGATTAATTTATTATTGAGATTAACTACATTAATATTATGTTCACAAAATTATAAGTAGCCCTATAGTTAACAAATATTTTGTCCTCGCCTAGATGTTTTAAAGCAAACACATGTAAAAGAAGTTTGTGTAGTTTGAGGAAAAATAATTTTTGAAACTGTACAAGAATGTTTATTGAAAAGTTCTGTCTTTGATTATCTTACTGTTTTGAGTTTATCAAGAATACATATGTAAATCATTATGCATTACAATTGTGTAAACATTATGAGACTAATACTTTCGCATGTTCAGGCATCTTTAAGAAATAACTTATATTGAACACATCAATTACATAATATAACATAGTGTAAGCTATTTTTATTCCGAATATATTTTTTTTATTCAGCTTCCTCCAAGTTAAGGCTGCCTAGAAGACAAAGCTTACTATAAAATTGTTGTTATAATGGGGGAAAAAACAATGGGGAAGAAAAAGAATAAGAAATAGCACAATTAGAAATCTTGAAACTTGAAAATTTTGAAGCTCTGTTTTCATTCACCTGCAAATTTACACATACAAGGTATCAGTTCTTAGTCATCGATATGATTATCTAAATAGGTAGCATTATTAAAATATGTAAAAAAAAGAAACTATTTGGTCAACATAATAAGAATGCGAAATAACGGAATTCCTTATCGACTAAACAAATGTAGACAAACTCAAAGGCTTGCACTGCACTGCTATTCATTATGATTCCTGTCAACCGTATAAGCTTATATGCTACAGTTCTCTTTTGTGAAATAACTTGAGTCTAAAGGAATTCTTTTCTTTGTTTCAGGTAATCATTGAAATCTTCTTTCTGTTGTTGGACAGCTTAGCATACATCAAAAGGTAAGATATGTATGCCATTCCATCGTGGTTCAGGCAAGACATTTTCAGATTCTAAGGGAAACATCGGTCTTTCATTCATTCATAGTGTTCTGCCCAAGGACAGGTCTTTCACTGCAAACCCAGCATTCTCCAATTTTTCCTATTTTCTGCCTTCCTCACCAGATCACATATATAACAGATTGATCATCCCTATGTTAAAATCGGTAGCACTTTGAAGAGAATAACCGCCAGGATCGCCACACGTCCGCCGTAAACGAACACGAGATGGAGTATAATGATTTTACCTAAAATGTTACCATGAATTTGCATCATAACTGTCGTAGTCTGTATTATGTAGGGGTGTATGTATTTAAGTCATAAAAATTTTCTGCGGATTATTGATATTAGCTGCGAGATTAACAGTGGTAAAATTTAATACACATATTTGATGCCATTTTAAATGTTTTACAAAGAGATAAAGTTGAACCCGATTTTTCTACCCTAGTAGATATCAGGAAACTCGAAGGCATCTGGAAGTTTTTATTTGTTTAGTTGGTTACTTAACAACGTTGTATCAGCCATTACACACCTTTTAATGCAATTAGTTCATGGAAGTTGCGGCTTTTCAGCCACCCAGAAAAACACGAACCATTCGCGCTTCAGCAACGTTGCCTAATTGTAATGTTAATACTCAGTCGCTATTAGTTATAGTAAGTTAAATCTTACCATGCGCTCACGGAAAGTACTGTAGCCATGAAGAAGAGACATGTGAACTAAGTCGTCTGAAAAGCATTATAAATTATTTAGCGTCTGTGAAATTAATGACAGCGAGATTCTATTTGGCGACATGAGGCAGAGAATTCGCTATAATCCAGGGAGTGATTGTCGTCCATTCTTTTAATATGTTGTACCCACCTGGTTTTGCGCGCTTCTATTTTTTATGTTAGACTAAAATATATTTAATTCTTAGCGGATGATCGTGCGTTTGTTACTTGAGCTTTAAGTTTCAATTACGTAACCTCTTAAAATTGAATTATTGTTTTTATTTTATTAATTTTATTTGATTAATTATTTTATATTCTCGGAATTATCGTATTAAATGTCATGCAATATTTTAATTTCTTTGGATAAATTCACTCCCGCTTCGGACTTATGAATGCATCGACAAAATAAAACCTCTTGTGATATTACCTGGAATAGTGGTAATAAAAGATGAAGGTATCCTCCATACGTGCTACGAGGGCACTTGAGGAACATGAAGGTAGAAATGCGTGCTTTGTTGACCTCGGTCTTTTACCCACAGGAAAGACCCGGTACTCAATTTGATAGCCTGAATAAACGTCGGGGCCATTTTGGTAGTTCGGCAGCCCGTCACCACCCGGAATCGAACCTCGTAGCCAGGTGCTGAGATACCCGGCCACCTGACAGAAATAATAATAATAATAATAATAATAATAATAATAATAATAATAATAATAATAGGCCTAATCATCTACCACTAAATTAAGACACTAAATATAGACTTCGCCTACGGGATTGGGTCCATTCCCGATTAGGCTGATTGCCTGGTTGGGTTTTTTCAGAGGCGAATGTCGGGTAATCTATGACGAATCTCGGTCTCATCTTGCCAAATACCACTTCGCTATCACCAATTTCATCGACTTTAAATAAACTAGTAGTTGATATAGCGTTATTAATAGGGACCGGATTTTTAGATTTTTAAAAAGACTATTTTAGGTTTTTTGAATGGGCGAAATAGGTTTTTTTTAGATTTTGTGTTCAACCTGTTAAAGGGATCGTTAAAAATGTATCCTTACCGTTATTCTTAAAAAAAGTAAACATATATATTTATTAAGGCAACATGAACCACGAAACTGACCTTTTCAAAAACCAAACTATTTATCAAAATTTATAAGATTCGAAATTTTTGTTCCTTCCTCTTTAACATTATTTTTAGTTTGAATAAATTATTGTAACAACATTTTATCTAATATAATTTGCCTTCATATGACTACATAAATGTCCGTTTTCAATAGATAAAAGGTACAGTACACACAAAACTTTTGAATTGAATTTGTTCAACCTTGATCAAGAAATATTTTAAAAAGTAACAAACAAACAAAACAACATTATTTACAGTACTGTTCCTGGTTGCAATATATGACAAAATACTTCCCAAGATTCTTGACTAAGAAGTTTTTTCTATTGTCTCTGAAAATACATTTGAACGACGGAATGGTTCTTTTGATAGCACATGACGTCATAGGTGCAAATTTCATCACTGCCACTGCAGCAGATACCCACGGTAACTGACAATTGAAGCTTTACCCCTGGAGAATTGAGCACACATTTTTTATTTTTTCAAACCCTGGACTCCTCTGCAATACTTTCTTCAGTTTCAATGTGATGGCTCCACTCTGGCACTTGTTCCTGTAGAAGCGAGTCAATGACACCAATAATTGCATCTTTCAGTTGTAGCTACGAAGATTCCAAGTACTACTCAATATATTTTGGAAGATCACTGACATGTACCTTGAGGAAAGCAAGGGAGCCATAGATGTTGTCATTGCTAAGTAAAGATTTTGCCTTAGGGATTGAGGCAGCCTCCTCTACGTCGAGAGTGATTTTTCCTCTCTCCCTCTCGAAATGTATTGATATTTCTCCCAAAATAAAAGAAAATCAATATATATTGCAGTAAATACAGGATAACACTTGTGAACAATGATTTAGGTTTTTTTAGGTACTAAGGTTAAATTAAGGGTTTTTTTAGGTTCAACAGACTACGACTCCTACGATCATGATTCGGAAAAGTATTGAAGAAATTAGGAGTTCAGAAGCAAGCAAAAAATAATTAAAAATCTACAAATCCGGTCGGTCTCTAGTTATTAAGTAAGGAACCAAAAATAAACATAGGCTAAGAGTAAGTTCGGTAAGGATTTGAAACGTTAGGAAATAGAAGATTGTAAGACACCCTCTATAATTGTAGGGTTCACAGCCATAGTGGGCCAAGCGCAATTTATTAAAAACTGAGAAAGCAAGGGTTAAAGTTAAGTGAATATCATAGTTTAATGAAGATTGACATATCATTAAGTTTGAATGTGTATACTTATATTACTTGCTATATGTTTCCATTTAATTATGGTGATAACTTCATTTTAACCCTTGTTTTCTACGGTTTTAGTAAATGGCGCTTGGCCCACTATGGTTCTCAACCCTTCAATTTTGTTAACTGTTCACTTAGTGGAACTGTAGCCTACCTACTCCGCGGTAACCTAGTGTCTGTGAAACTGGCGATTAGTAAGATGGTATTTCCGCCATAGAATTACCTGATATTCGCCTTGTATTTGATTAAACCCTCAGAAAAATAAAACTAAATATATATTTTAATGACTCAAATGAAATTGTAATTCACGTCCATGAAATTCAACCCCAGTCTCAATGCATCAGTCCTGCTTGCTAATGCCTAGAGCACACCACTATGGTGAGGTAAGTTACCTCCGCGATAGAATGACTGTGACTTAGGTAAAAGTGAGATTTTACGTCTCACATTCACCTATAATCTTTTCGCTGTAAGAAAAATCCTAATGTAAACAATAGCACGTGACTGAAGTGAGGCTTCATTGGCCGCTGTTTGGCGCCATAGATTCTGAGTACATGTTCCCACCTACTGTTGTACATTCTGTTCCATGTTAAACATTTCCCGTTCCTCGTCAAGTAGGCCTAACCTCACTACTATGCATTCGTTTGCTTAGGAAACATTTACTTTATAATTACTGTACCGTAATTAAAACTCACTTAACTTATTATATACAGTTAAGACTATTTTGTTTTTGTCCGCTTTTGAGAGGGTTTCCACTCATGATTAATAACCATACACACCGGGGATGCAGAAGTCATACTTCAGTACCACGTGCTTACGTGAAGAACTATGAGCTCAAGTGACGCTAGCTTGTTTCAGGAACAGACTACCTCGGTATTACTGTTGGTATTCATCCGCGTTCATAGTACATAACAAAATATAAAAGTAGCTTTTCTTTTACATATCGTTTTACATATGAGTGAAGTTATATGTTTCATTGTATTTAACAACTAGAATTCAATATTTTTTTTATTTTCAAATAATACAAAATTATGGTTTCCAAATACGAACTATATTTTACTGCGTGATGTGAGTGTTTCGACTGGGAGCCAATGACGGGTATGACAGCAACGTGCTTATGTTTACATTAGGATTTTTCTTACAGCGAAAACAGTATACATAAGGGCTCCGAAGTCGAAACCACCTCTTATAAACTGAATTACCTCTTTGTAGTTGGAGAGTAAAGAAAGCATACAGTAGCTCTCTACCTCTTTGTTTCAACGAAGTGGGCCCGTACAACTTTACCTGCTGTGGTTGAATCTGTCACCTAAGAAAAAGTTGATCACGTGAGAGAAATAATCTGAAATAACAGTTTAATTAGCTTGCAGTATTGTAAAGTTACACTACACCCGGTGCGAATTAGCTTCATAAAACCCGGTCACGAAGGAACGAAGACTCCCTGTAAGGAGGATTTTATGGAAGCAGAAAACGTCTGGAATTCAGAAGTTCACCTGAATCTGGATATCTCGTTTCCTTGTGGGCGTTTCGAAAGTCATGAATATGCATTTCAGAATTAAATCACACGATGAAGTCGGGTGTTTATTCTATACGAATAAGTTAATTCTTTACCGTCTGTGTACTTATTAAATTTGGCTTCATGATGAGCGATATTAAGCATGCTGAATAAATACCTTTCATCTAGTTAAGGCCCAATGTTATTTCATGTAATTATAACAGTCTCTAAGTCGGAGAAAATTCGCAGCAAGTTTTAAGTTTTCCTTCAATTCCCATAGTCTTTCTTTCAACATTCTGTATAAATCTGCCTGTCTCTCGTTTGCTTGTCTGTCTATCGAATCTAATCTATCCTAATCTAATTTAGTCTGTCCGCTTGTATCTGTATGTCTCTCAGTTCATCGAGATTTATAACACTCATAATGATCTTTAACCGAAGTTCATATTTTAAGCTTTCCTTATAAGATATATCTGACGAGGAATGTCACAGGGTTAGAACAACGCCTAAGTTAGATGTGTGTCAACCTGGGACATTATATTGGAAAGAAGGAATCACCCATGCCTTCCTTACTTACTTACTCACAAATGGCTTTTAAGGAACCCAGAGGTTCGTTGCCGCTCTCACATAAGCCCACCATCGGTCCCTATCCTGAGCAAGATTAATCCAGTCCCTACCATCATATCCCACCTCTCTCAAATCCATTTGAATATCTGTAGTGCTCGGAAAAAGTGGTACAAGTCAAAAATGTTAATTTTTACAAGAGAAGGAAAACGCTGTCTTCACACTGGTTTATGTCATTTGATTTTCTTCTGTATGAATTATTGTAATGGGAGAAATACTTATGTCTCTTTTCCCAAGCGAGCAGATGTTCCGTAAGTTGTCAATAAATTAATAAAAAATGGTTGTGGAAACTGATTTATGCCACTTTTCCCAAGCATTGCAGATATTTTTCTCCTATCTACGTCTCGACCTTCTTAAAGATCTTTTTCCCTCAGGTCTTCCAACTAACAAACTATACACATTTCTGGATTCACCCATACGTGCTAAATGCTCTGCCTGTCTCAAACGTCTGGATTTAATGTTTCTAATTATGTTAGGTGAATAATATAATGCGTGCAGTTTTGCATTGTGTAATTTTCTCCATTCTCCTATAACTTCATCCCTCTTAGCCCCAAATATTTTAATCACCCATGCCTAAGGTCGAGTAATTGGAACCCATGTTCTGTTTTCGAAATTACACACATTAGTCTCCGGATACTCCATGACAGATCCAGCAAAAACTAACATTATTGTAGAGATTATTCTGCAGATGGCATTATGCTCGCAATCTTCATTCCTCTGCACTCAAATTCTCTTAATTTTATTGTACCCACTTGCCACTGACAGGAACTGAATTTCGATACAAGCACGCAATTTGAGTTTTATATTTGATGGTGTAAATTTAGAAGATATCGAATTGCACTGTTTCACTTGCCATTGTCATTCAACTGTTATGTATTTCTCCATTAATACCCAAGTTGAAAAGAGTCTTTAAATAAATACCACCAACATTCTCATTGTCTGACTCTTCTTGTGAAGAGACACATTGTGGAATTCTCATGAAAAAGTTTTTACACGATAAGAGAACCGTGAAAACACTTCGATAACAAATGTTGATTTCTTCGACAGGTTTCGAGCAAATGAATGTAGTGTCTAACCAGCGCGCAGCGGTAGTTCTGCTCCTTAATCCGTCCATTTGCAATAAACACCATCATTATCATAATCGATAAAATTACGGTTTAGACCATTCCATCTTCTGTTTGGAATTCTGTTGGGGTTCATTCTTTCTTTGTGATTTAGTCAGTCTTCTTGTTATGAATTTATTTTTGTTACAATATTTTTCATATTTAATTCTTCTCTTATTTCCTTTATGGTCTTCCTGTCATAAAGGATATATTCCGCTAGAGAACTCATTAATAACATTTCTGCAACCTCGATTCGTTGCTTTTGTTGGGTTGTCAAGATCTATATTTCGAAACCGTATTATAATAATATGGAGCGTTTCATGCTTTGCTTTGCTTAATTATCTAGTTGTTGATATCGCTACAGTTAACTCGTATTGTCTACGTCTACATCATTAGAACTTTCATAAGCAACATCACATCCTAAATAATTAACACGTTTTAGGCCTAAGCTACTTTTTCTAAAATAGTGTCATTGTAATATTTGTCCTTGCAAGTTCTTTTTCTATAAGTCCTAGGCTGGGACCCGTTTCCATGTGATGAGCACGATTCTAACCCAGAATACAAACATTGTGTAACACGCAAACATTCTGATGGGGACAGATAAAAAAGTTAAATTTTTTATTTCACCATGTTAATAATGTCAAAAGAAGTGTTCATACAAATTTTAGCCACTCGACCGCATTTACGAGGGCCGTAAAAAATAAGTTATCCAAGGGCCGTTTAAAAAAAAGAAAACACAATTTCATTGGAAAAATTTATTGGAACAGACACAGAAATTGTTAAGCTAATTTTCAACATATTCCCCACCGGAAATGAGACATTTGTCATATTGTGGGATCTACAGAAAGGTGCAGACGTCTGTCAAACGCTGGTTCCGATCCCAGGCGGCTGACTTCTACGATACAAGGATACAAATATTGATGCTATGGTATGACAAATGTCTCAATTCCAGTGGGATATGTTGACAAATAGCGCAACAATTGCTGTATCTGTTTCAGTAAATCTTTCCATGCAATTGTACTTTTTTCTGTAAAGGGTCCCAGGGAAAATCACTTTCGAGTGGCAAAAATTTGTATTGCGATATTATCAACATTGTGAAAGGAAAAAAATTAACGTTTATATCTGTCCCCATCAGAATGTTTGCTTGTAAGTCAATAGAGACATACAAGACATTGTGGAAGAGAGTTAAATCTCCACCTCTACCTCCCTCGGTCATCAAATGCTGCTCCACTGCACTTGAGTCACAGCTGAAGATTTATTAGATACTAGTTAATTCGACATTGGATAATTGCAATTGTTCGATGAATGAAATTAATATTTATTCCCCCTCGAAATTTCTGTTTAGACCAGTGTTAAAAATGTACATTTAATTGGAATGCTCGACCCTTATATTTTGCATAATTCAAAGCCACTATTTGATTTCAATAAAAATAGCTTCCAATCTGGAATCCTAGAGAAAGTCCGAAAGTTTTTCGTTGGAACCTCGGTTATGAATTATTCCAAGAATTCAAATTATATTCTTAAACTTCATATTGATTGACAAATAGTGGTACAGATATAAGTCGTTGCTACTGTTAACAGATTTCGTATCGTTTTCCAGTGGCTGACCGCTGGTAAAAGCAGTGGCCGGGATGTCAAACACTATTGGTAGTCTATTTTTTGTGAATATGAATAAAACATGGCAGCAGTTAAGATAAAGTGCACTGCACATTCATTGCTGTACTCATTATCTTTGCTATATATTTTATTGATACACATTTTGCAAAAAAAAAAAAAAAAAAAAAAAAAAAAAAAAAAAAAAAAAAAAACATACTTTACTGGTTAATTACAATTTTGGATATTTAGATTCTCTCAAATTTCCCTCAGTGTTCGAATTAAAAAAAATCACTGTAATTAAATAAATTGTACTGTAAATTACATTCTATATACAATAAAATATATTCATTGTTTCAACTTCATTAGGCTACCTATCGACAATTCGGAATTGTGTAAATATCCTGGAATTTTCCTCTGCCTGTGATTCACACATTGTCATCTTTGCTATATATTTTATTGATACACATTTTGCAAAAAAGAAAAAAAACATACTGTACTGGTTAATTCGAATTTTGGATATTTAGATTTTCTCGAATTTCCCTCAGTGTTCGAATTAAAAAAATCACTGTAATTAAATAAATTGTACTGTAAATTACATTCTATATACAGTAAAATATATTCATTGTTTAAACTTCAGTACCTATCGACAATTCGGAATTATGTAAATATCCTGGAATTTTCCTCTGCCTGTGATTCACACATTGTCATCTTCGCTATATATTTTATTGGTACACATACTTTACTGGTTAATTCGAATTTTGGATATATAGATTATCTCAAATTTCCCTCAGTGTTCGAGTTAAAAAAATTCACTGTAATTAAATATATTGTACTGTAAATTACATTCTATATACAATAAATTATGTTCATTGTTTAAACTTCAGTACCTATCGACAATTCGGAATTATATACATATCCTGAAATTTTCCTCTGCCTGTGATTCACATATTGTCTGTTGTTACATATGTGAGGTTGTTTGGTGTGTTCGGCCGTCAGTTGCTACTATTTTAATTTCATCAATCTCTATTTGAATATAATTAATGACATCAGCCATTAGCAACCGGATTGCTTCCAGCATTGGTGCTATGTTTCTGTCAAACTCTTCTATAATAATTATATAATTGGGATCTGTTGCGTACGGTCAAGTCCAAACAAAGAGTGGAAGAATATTCACAATAACCTCCATTAAAATTGTTATCACTTCGAAATGATGGAATCGTAATAAATTTCCAAAGGTCATCCGCTGTAGTCTTGTGGGTAAGAGCTTGATATCTGATCAGAGGTTTACGAATTAAGGCGGAGAGCGTTGAATTTAGAGCAGGGATGGGGAACTCGTATTGTAAACAGAGCAGATAACATGAGTACGGACATACTACAGTCATAGCAGGACACTTGGCCTACCGCATTTGTCCTACTGCATTTGGGCTACTGGAAATTGCCCTACTACGACATTTGGTGTACTGTTGATTGCCTCCTCTTGATGTTGGAATGAACTCAGCTGCTATATTATGCAAATTTTGATTTCAAAACTTCAATTCCATAAACCTGTTACCAGGGTTTCGAAGACAGTGATCATACACAACAATGTAATGAGTGTCAAATCCAGTAAGTACAAACAGTGGTAATAGTTGGAGTTGAAAGTAGTACTGCAGTAGGTAAAATACCATTAGGCTAAATTATAGTAGGCGAAATGCAATAGGTTAAATACCAGTAGGCTAAAATACAGTAGGCGAAATGCGGTAAGAAAAATTCCAGTAGGCCAAATGGTCAGTAGAGCACATGCAGTAGGTAAAGCGCCTAGTAAACACTACAGCAAATAAGACAGCGGGAGAAGCTAAACTCCTGAGAGAAGCTGTTCCCCGTCCCTGATTTAAAGGTACAGCAGTGACCCATATCAGAGAAGTAAGTGCGACTGATTTTGGATGCAGTCTGTTTTCTTCCGTACGTCTAAATAAGCTGCAAGGCTGCAGCATACTGCATCGGACATTGTATCTCAGACAGAGCTGTCCGAGACAGAATGCCTGCAGTACCGGTAGTGTATGCTGCCGACTTTCTGTGCCGAGTATCAAAGTTCAAATTCCTGCGAATCAAAATTGCATATGTGGAGGGCAAAGGGTAAAGACAGTGTTGAAACAGGGTTTGTGTGGAAAATTCTTTTTCGTGTGCCATATTTTCTCAGTACGCTACCGGTATCTATCATTCACAAAATTAATTGATCCTACTGCCACCGTTATGTGCATACAAATATGAATATCAACAACAAATGCAACAAATTAGGCATTTGTAAGAGATGACTCACTGATTTTGTGCAATGGACCGAAAGATAATTTCTGCACGCACGTGCGCGCGCGCACACACACTCACACACACACTCACACACACACACACACAAGTACGTACGTCTCAATAGTGAAACGCATCCTTTCAAAAATCTAACAATCGACGATGGACACAACACTTTGCCCATCCTTGAGAGTACTTACAGGCTAGATGTTTCCCAATGGACCAAATTATAATTCTCTCATATACATACACATGAATAAAGGAACTCACCTTTCCGCGAATCTAAGAAGGACCTTTCTCGTATACTCCTGTTTCCTTCACCATAATATCTTCCAAATATTCGTATCACTGTTTTAACGAAAAGGAAAAGAGAAAATTACTGCACCAAGACCACTTTGATGAGACTGTGAATATTTCGGAAAGCACTTAACCTTAGGAATGTCTAGAATTCTCTCTCATACCTGCATTATCAGATGTGGCACACTCATCGTAGTGATGGCAATACCTGTGTAGGATCAGTTTTGTTGATTTAATTTTGGAATTTTGTAATTTAATTTTGAAAATTGCATTACTGTTAACCCTTAAATTCACAAAGTATCCTATAGGACACAGCAGGTTAATATCTATACTATATATAATTTGAACTGGTAATGGAAATTACGGGAAAACGGCTGAACGGATTTTAATAAATGACCCCTCATTTTGAAGCTTAGAAGCCAAAGTTTTTCAGAAAAATAGTAATTTTTTAGTGAAATGTCAATTTTCCTATATCATTTTCCTATTTTCCAAAATCCATCTGCCGTCAGCTTTGAGAAATAGGTAATGGCCCTTTCAGAATAAAAGAAAACAAAACACACACACTCTACAATAAACAATATCACACGAAGGCTATGACCTGCAGGATTGCTGACATATTTAGAGTTCAGATGGGTGTCATAATGCCAATATGTAGACTTACTAAAAAGAAGATTCTCTGGTGTGTAATTTTCTGAGTACAGCTGTCTTTGTATTGGATATTAAAAACTACAAAACTTAAGAATGTTTGATGACATTATTACCATTAAAAATGAAATATTATTATAGTGAATGCTATGATGTAGGCTATTTGTCACCAGTTATACAGATTAATGCTTTATTGATGATATGAAAGTGAAACCTATTGGGGTTATATAAGTAGGCGTAGAGAATATCTGAAGTTTGATCTTCATTTCTATAACGTTTACTGACTGACGACTATATAGTAGTCTATACAAAACTTAACGTAAGATAACAATATTGTTATTAAAGTGAAATATTTTTATAGTTATTAATCAAATGGTATGGGTCTTTTCCATATATTTAATGGCGGTGTGGTATAGATATTTAAAGCTGAAAGTTAGAGTTTATAAAACAGTTATGCTACCGGTTCTTTATGGTTGTGAAATTTGGATTTTCACTTTGAGAGAGGAATAGAAATTAAGGGTGTTCGAAAATAAGATGCTTAGGAAAATATTTTGGGCCAAGAGAGATGAAGTCATAGGTGAATGGAGAAAGTTACACAACGCAGAACTACACGCATTGTATTCTTCACCTAACATAATTAGCAACATTAAATCCAGACATTTGAGATGACAGCGCATGTAGCACGTATGGGTTAATCTAGAAATGGTGTAGAGTGTTAGCTGGAAGACGTGAAAGGAAAAGACCTTAAAGAAGGCAGACGTAAGTGGGAGGATAATATTAAAATCGATTTGTGAGAGGTAGGATATGATGGTAGAGACTGGATTAATCTTGCTTAGGATAGGGACCGATAGTGGGCTTATGTGAAGGCGGCAATGAACCTCCGGGTTCCTTAAAAGCCATTTGTAAGTAAATGATATGGATATTTATACGAGTGTGTGTGATTCTCTTTAGTATTGTCTAGAGGAAGCGCAAAAATTATAATGCGTAAGGAAATACCAAAAGGTATTACTTTCTGATAAAATAAGAGACCTACAAAATGTTGTAGTGTCCCGATCACTTTAGAGCAATTCCACGTGTAACTGACTGACATTTACAGTACACTTTGACAGCAAAAGTCTGCCTAAATTGTATAATGGGTTGAAATTAGACTGTGTCACCGCAGGATTTTATAGAGGGAAGTGTACACTTAAGATACATATAAAAATAAACGTCTTTAATAGGAAAAGTATACTATTTATTTACGTCCAAAGTGTGTGTAACAGACTGACATAAATGTCAACTCTCTCTTCGGGTGAACATGGTTCTCCACAGATTTCTCTGAATTGTCACTGCTGATACAATTTTGCAAAATATAATTCGGAAAGGAAATTTTAATCTTCAGTTTAAGTTGAAAACGACCTCCAAACCACGATTATTAATGGAGTTATGGCCGAAAATGTGATATGTAACAGACTGACCTCATTCTGTAACTGACTGACATCTCTGAATTATGAAATGAAGTTGCACTTACAGAACCGTAAATAGTACAAAATAATATGAAACTTGATAAGTAGTAAATTAACATAACGATTAATTTAAATGAATAATATGTTTTCCAGAATACAAAAATTAGTTTGCTTAGCGATGCATCTTAAATGACACAAATTAATGCACATACAAGTATTACATAGGCCTACTTAATAACATATATAGTTATTTCTCTGTGATTAAATACTGTATATACAAGCCATATGCATTGGTGTTTAATTTTAGGACTATAAGAGTGTCACAGCATCCTAGACAGCGCTTATCACTCTATATGGCATCAACTCCCCAGCGTATGTTACGTTATTCAAGCGCGTTCCTAATCATCTGGCACTGACCTCCTTATCGATTACGATAAGGTGACGCAGATCACAGTTTATATTTCCCATGCCTATGGCCACTGCCATCGTGATCTAATACAGGCCGTAAGGCAGACCACGTGACTCGCTTAACAGCTGATCGCGAAAGGCGGTCTTTCAACCATATGAATTAGTTGCAGTGCATGAAGAATAACATATATTTCTCTGAAATGCAGTGTAATTGCGTTAGTAAAATTTTAAACAGTGATTGTGAGACACTTGAGACACAATTTACTTGCAATTTAAGGTATAATATTATTTTTGGTGTGAAAATTACGTTGTTGCAGGCAAAGTTCGTATGTGTAATACCTGCCTTTATTTCGATTAAATATTGCGCCCTTATGTGGTTAAGTGAAATTTTGGTCTTATAAACAGTAGGCTAAATATGTGTAATAATATATACGTGAAAGTGAAACAGTGACTGGCATGTAAAGTAAGTTGTGATTAGGCCTAAGTGCAGCGTTACCGATGTTACTCTTGTCTAATCCATTATTGTTAGTTTACCGTAGGCCTATTTGTCTTATTAAATTTAAATTATTGCGCCCTTTTTATTTGTGAATAACCTACATTATACGAGTAAATAATACGACGTTTCATAATATACACAATTTGAACTAAAAACGAGATACATATAGTATATTACGAAAAATTATACCCTATAGTTTTTATTACTGTTACAGTATCTAGAATTGTAATTAGTTGAAATAAAGCACTCGTGCTTCATTACGAAATTCTTGCACATTCATTTATGCACGTTTCAACAATTTTCAGTTGCATCGCACGCATATTTCAATGTGTTGAAGTTATAGGTTATGTTTATTCTATCAGTACTTGCCTTATTTCCATATTCGCAATTATGCATTATAATTAAGCATAACGCTACGTATAACTTATAAATGCAATTTGTCTACCCTTCAATTGTATTTATTCGTTTCAGACGGTACTCCAGTCTGAAGTCTGATTAGTTTAATATGTTACTAGGGTTAAACTAGCTCTGAGGTAGTTCCCTTCGTATTCATACATCTTGCATATACAAATTAGTTCGGTTCGTTCAGGATTTTAATATGCCTTGTTTATAGGATCAAATGCACCTCCACAAAAAATAAATTCAACTGTTTTCAGTTCAGAAATTACCGGAAATATACCTCAGCGATACTAAGTAATATAACGTATGTACATTTCATATGAGGGACTGTGGTGAATTTTCTACCTATAAGTAAGGACGGTAACCGTGTTCTGAAGTTTATCCTAAAAATATATTCTTCTTTATTAAATCTCAAAACCGTTTTCGTTCTCAACTTAAGCCTAAAATGTAGACGCAGATAGCTTATGTTAACATGGTAAATTCTCTTCACATAAAAATAACACAGTTTTATTTATTATTCCTGCCACATTATGCAACACATAAATGGAACTTATGCGCATATTACATTGAATAAAAATTTAATTGTATTATTTATTTGTTCCCTACTATACTGGGTTGTAATGAATTGTATTTATCTAACCTACCAGATTAACACACAACTGTACATACACTAATTTCATAGGAGAGACTGTGGTAAATTTTGTACCTACAGGTAAGGAAGATAGATGTGCTAAATTAAAATCACAATATAAATAATTCTTCTTTATTAAATCTCAAAATAGCTTCCATTCCAAACTTAAAATGTTGATGCAACCAGGTTATGTTACCATGTAAAACTCCGTTCACATTAAAATAACACAGTTTTGTAATTATTTCTGCAACATATTATGCAATAAGAAGTGTGAAGGGGTCTTATACACACATTACACTAAATAAAATTGAGCGCCGACACGCTATAAAGTAATATATTTCACTCAGCTCCGTATACTCAAATAGAAAAGCCCGACTCATCGAGTGACGTCACACAACCTGCATTACGGCCTGGTCTAGATCACGATGGCAGTGCTATGGCTGTTATATATTATGTTCATAATAATAGATTAGAATGTTGAGTTCGACTTTTAGATTGAATTTGAACCATTGGAATTAAACACGTAGAAGCACTCCACGGCACTCGTTGACTCATTTAGTCTAACAAGTATGTACTGCAGGAACACTGTCAATATGTCACTTGTTATCTGAACAAACTTTAGTCTCTTTTCACACACGGAACCTGTGGACCTTTCGCACTGATTGTTCACAAGACTGTTGTACATATTCTATGACATAGGGATCTAACACTTTCACGTAATGAACTCCATGAGATGCCAGAATAGGTGCAAGATGTTCAAATCGTTTTTCGAGATACTTTTTTCCTTCGTCTATCTCAATCTGTGCTACCTCCTTAACAATAATTTGGATGTTTTTTTGCTCACAATGTTACAAAATTCTGTAGCGCTTTGTATCTTCTTCCCCGATTTCGCAGGCATCCATGCCATCCTTTTTACTTGGCCTCCAATCACATCCACGGCCCCTTTGCCATGATGTGACTGAAAGAAGTTCCATTCTATGTTAAATCCAAATATGCGAGCAAGCAATGTCACATTGCTCAATGTTTACTTCTGTTTAAAATGACTCGCTGCTTTATATGAAAATATTTTTACCACTTCAATGTTCGGAAGAATCGCCAAAATTTCCGAAAACACTTTTCGTAGACAAACATTCACTGCATAGCCTATTTGTCATGTGCTACATAATCTGACACTAATGCAGAGGATTTCTTCTGAACTTCCCTGTCATCTTCCTGTTTAAACCAGGCAACGGCAGTAAATATTGAGACCTGCTTATTGCTCCAATGAGCTGCCTGAATCTCATTTTGCTTTTTTCAGGTAGCCTATAATTACTGCACACTTATCACTAGTTCACGTATAACTTCACCAAGGCCTTCCAAGTAACTAAGCACACTGTGAGAATGAACAACGTAACAGCTGAGAGCGCGACATGTCAGTCACTCACAATGCCGCTGCGGAAAACGAAATCACTTTAGAAGAAAATGTTCTAATACTTTTTTATTGGTCATGTAGTAATAATGCAGAATACCAAAGGAAATTTTAATCTGTCAATTATTGTGCTGTGTGGAACAGTTTTTGTATGTTTCTTGTGACGGACTGACCGTAACTTACAGTACAAATAATTATAATGATTTTAAGTTATTTAGGATCTTAGGGTACTTCAACTAATTACATATTTACTTCAAGGAAAGACCAAAATATAGTATACAAAAAAGACGGCTCGAAATAAAACAAATTTACGTGTCCAAATTGTGACACGAAACATAAGTATCTATACGCGTTTTTTTAAGCGTTTGGAATATGACAAGATCTGCAGCAAGTTATAGACTAAAAGAAAGAGTGTTTTAAACATTATCTTACGAAATAAGGCGGTTTAAAGTATAAAGGAACACATTTCTTCAACAAAAATACTCATACATCAATTTCAAGAAATTCACCTCAGTATGACATTTTCGTGGAATTGCTCTTTAGCAAGATCTCTTAGCAGGATAAAATGATTCTACCCTCTACATTTCAAGGTAGTTCACGAAACATGCAGCATCTATACCAAGATGCTAGGCCTATGTCTATTGTTGGAAAGCATGGCAAACCTGATATTTTCTTAACTCTCACAATCCGCAATGACCTGAAATAGATACTGCTTCACTCCCACATGAAAAACCGACTGATCGTCCTGACATTGTTACTTGCGTTTTCGCATTGAAACTCAAGATCTGAAGATGTAATAGTAATAGTATAGGTTCAATAAAAAGTATTTAGCATAAAGAAAACCATTCAGAGGGATATGTTTCTTTATTATGGAAGCAAAGAACTTGTAAAATGTCTGGTATTCTTCATTGGAAATAAATTTGAAAATTTTTAATTTCAATTGTAATGAACTTAGTTTGCAGCATTTGCTGCACAAGCCACTAGTCTATATATATATAATTTGAACTGGTAATGGAAATTACGGGAAAACTGCTGAACGGATTTTAATGAGTGGCCCATCATTTTCATGCCTGGCATCCAAATTTTTTCGGAAAAGTAGTAGTTTTCAGTGAAATGTCAATTTTCCTACATAATTTTCCTATTTTCTAAAATCCATCTGTGGTCAGTTTTGAGAACTAATTTTACTGAATCACGGCCGACTTGATTGAATTTCAGAACAAAACACACACTACAATAAACAATAGGCTATTACACGAAGGGCATGACCTGCAAGATTGCCGACATATTTAGAGCTCAATTCAATTTGTTATTAAAAACTGATTCTGCAGCGTATAATTTTCTGAGTACAGCTGTGTATTGGATATTCAAATCTACGAAACTTGAGGTTGTTTGATGACATTATTAGAAATTAAATATTATTATAGTTAATATGATGCGTCTATTCTTCATTAATTGTACATAATATTGATGCTATATTGATGACATGAAAGTGAAACGTTTTGAGGTTATGTAAGTAAATGTAGAGAATATCTTGATTTAGATCTTCATTTCTATAATTTACTGAGTGACTGCTATATATAACTACAAAACTTAAGTAAGATAATAATATTGTTATTAAAAATCAAATATTTTTATACTTATTAACCCAGTGGGGTTGGGTCTTATTCATATACTTAATGGCGGTGTAGTGTAGATATTGATATGTGTCATTGTCTTCAGTATTGGCTCGAGATAGCGCAAAAATTACAGTTCCTAAGGAAAGATAAAAAGGTTATTACTTACAGATAAAATAAGAGGCCTAGAAAATGTTGTAGTCTCTAAATCATTTCAGCAAGATCTCTTAGTAGGATAAAATGATTTTACGCTCTACATTTCAAGTTCTACATGCAGCAGCTATACGAAAATGCTATTGTTCGAAAGCTTAGCAAACCTGACATTTTTTTAACTTTTGCCTACAATCCACAATGACATTAAATTGCTACTGCTATCGTCCTGACATTGATACTTGCATTTTCGTGTTGAAACTCAAAAACTGAAGTTGGAGAGGTTCAAGAAAAAGTATTTGGTCTAAAAAAATCCATTCAGAGGGAGTATGTTTCATTATTATGGAAGCAAATAATTATCAAAAAGACAAGTATTCTTCATTGAAAATAAATCTGAAAAATTTTTATTTGAACGTCTAACGAACTTAGTTTGCAGCAGCATTTGCTGCACAAGCCACTAGTATGCTATAATTTTAATAGAACAATAAAAAAATGGTAGGAAAATTAAATAACCAAAATTACACAATGCTATAGCCTAATATTGTTCAACATACAAAATATGAACATTGCGATAATTGTTTTCTTTACAGTCCGACACGGTTTAATAAACTAGCGTGAGAAATGAAGTTTTGCCAATTTACACTATCACATCACACATAAGATTTTGTTTTAATGTACAAATCTAATAATTATTTTAATCGTTTCATTTCCCTTTATTCTTTTAATTCCGGATCCCAGTGGTCAACCTCACTTGAGGACGGATGATTTTAAATAAATCTTAGTAGTTGATTGTGATATAAAAATTAAAGTAGCCTATTTAAGTTAAAATCTCAATACAAATATGTTACTAATGCTCTTCTTTGTTATCTGATCCCTTCTATCTTACATTTTTGGAGATTCCTACTTTTCACTTGACTTACACACTGGACGACTACATATGAATGGACTTCTGTGTCGCAGGATCAGCTGGGTCTCCACCTATTATCCTCGGTAACTCAGATGATTTCCTTTTCATTCTACTCTTCCGTCCATTTTATAATGGGTGAACAATATAGAGCAGAACAATTTTCACGGCTTTTAGCCGGCCGGCCGGCTTGCTATGCGCGCGGAGACGGGTGACAGGAAGTCCGCAGTAAATATATGTTACCATTAAAACCCGAAATCCGTCAAAACCAGTTTCAACTAGTAAAAACTAGTTTTAAACAATATAGATAGAAAGCGAGTTTTCGTGAGGTTTAGAATCAGTGATAAGTTAGGTTTGGTTTGTTTAGGTTTTTGTTTGGTAAAAGCCTAAACAAACCAAACCTAACCTTTCACTGGTTCTAGACCTTACGAAAACTCGTTCTACATATAGGTACAGTTTTTGTTCATGCTTTTGTTTGCGTGAACTAGTCTTTATAGGGCTTTAACTTCAGTAACTTTGTAGCCGTTCGAACAGAGCCATAGGAAATTTCCATTTGCTGAGAAGACGTCGAAGTGATTTTCTAGGAGACCTTTCCATAGCGTGTCCAATGTTGTCTAGAGTTTCTTTTGTGAGTACTGTATGTGATTTATTATGTTTCTTATCAAGAAGACTTCCCATTTGACGTAATTTATTTACTAATCTATGAATCGTAGTTTGACCTGAAACTTGAACATCAGGAAATCTCTCTTGCAATAATCTACTTATGGCATTTGCAGATTCTGTACGGACGTATGAATCATAATACTTTTTGGGGAACAGAATACCGGTACCCGAATTGAGCCATTTCACTTAATACGCACTGTATTGCGCCACCTAACAAACACGTGCCACGTTTGCAAGAGTTCAACTCCCCTCCTCCGCGCGCATAGCAGGCCTGCCGGCTAAGAGCCGTGAAACCTGTTCTGCTCTATACTGTTCACTCAGTATTATATCTACACATGCTACTCCAAGGTAAAGTGTACGAACTACGGTGATGCTAAGCGGAATGACCAGCCATTTTGCTGTTTCTCTGTGATCTGTTCACGACTGTACTTTGGTGTCAAATGGGAATGCTCAGTGAGTGACTGCCGCAGGCATATGAAAATACGATGCTGGACGAAGGACACTTAGCGGCAACAATCGCTATCATGCGAGCGTTTATCATGCTCGGAAGCACCAAAGTAGCTTTCCGCCTGTGTTCTGGGATGGTTTGTATTATCTAGTGACCAATAGGAGGAAATTTCCTGAGGATCTCCGGGCCTTAAAAGCTACCCGTAGGTTTCTTGTTTATTTCCTTCCTACCCTCAGGAGACTGCATCCGTAATGAACCTGACTGATCGACTATTTACAGAAGGGCTTACATTATTGTCTTTGAGGACCGTGAACTCTGTCTACATCTGTACGCTTCTTTAACATAACGGCTAGAATGTATACTTTCTGTAGACTACCACAGACTCGGGTTTGTAGGAGTGAAAGAAGCTGACCGAATATACCAATGAGTGGATGAAATATAAAAAGTAGGAAGGAAACTTGTATTTCTACTCCTAACTGTGTTTCTTTATTTGTTGGGTAAACTTCATCTCCTGGTGCTACAGGTGACCTGGGCGTATACTGGTTAAAGGGTTTGGGCTACCGCTGACCCTATTATTACACAAAATATATCTATCAATTACTTTAATTTTAATTACTATGGTAAAACTAATAATACAAAATTATTACATTATGTTATATTATAAACTTTTTCTTTTGTAATTTCCATGGGCTACCGCCGGTAGCCCCGGTAGCCCGCAAAATACGCCCCTACAGGTCAGCACGACGTCGGACTCTCATATAGACAACATGCATCTTCGCTATTTTATTCCACTCACTGTGATCCCACGCAGTATTTACATTAGACAGGTAAAGTGATTTTATTTTAATATGAACCAAAGAGGTTGCCTGTGCAGTAACTAATATAGTAGACGACTCGAACAATCTCTGAAAAAAAAAAAAAAAGACAAAATATTCTTTCATTTAATCTCTCGTAGTCATTTCGTCCACTTCGAAACTCTTGGGACTCACTCTCATGAATGTCATTTTGTACTTAAAAAATGGCTGACGTTAGATGCACCAATTCGAAGTTGCCTATGCTTGAAATTTATATCTCTTTTAATAGGAGATATTGTTCGGTGACTTACATATTTTCTAAAATTCTTGTTCATTTTGTGTTCTTGTAAATATGGAATGTTGTCGGCTAATAAACTAAGTTACAATTTGATTTATTTAACAATTGCGTCTTCTGGATGTTCACATTGTTAGTCATGTTCTTTCCATTTGTTATTATCTGTTCGGTCGTTTGTAGAAGTCTATCACCAGAGACTTATAGCATTGTCTCAGATAGAAACGTGCAACAGACATTTTATCGACAAGAAAGAAAGACAATAAATGTATAAGTCACTATACCGTCGCATCTTGCAAACGGTCTCATCGCTAGTAGAATATCTATATTAATTCCAAGACTGTTGTGTTGAGCACTTTCTTTACTAAAGAGTAAGCAGTCACGCCGAAGAAATTCTGGCCAGGCCTCCAGAACAAATAAAAAAAAAAAAATAATGCAAATCTGACTTTCAGGTAGAAGCTCCCGGTAAAGCAGACTTGAATAATCTCAAGGGAAAAATTGTTCTGGGGCCGGTATCGATCCCAGGACCCTTCGCTTAGCGCACGTTACTGGAGATACGTTAACACAAAGCCACAATTCAAGTCACACAGAATTGTGTGCATTCAAAGTTAGGTTTCTGGCGTCTTGCCAGCCCAGTTAAGTTGTGTGGATATAAAAGGAAGAATTGTGACGGTGTCGTGTATAATTCCTGGGTTAGCTCAGTCTGTAGAGCATTCGTGCGCTAAGCGAAGGATCCCGGGATCGATACCCGACCCCAGAACAATTTTTTTCTTGAAATTATTTAAAAAATGATTGAAAGTTCTGAACATTGTGTTTAATAAAATGTTATTGTAATTTTCACGGTAAAAAAAAAACAACTTAACCTGTTAGCACAAGCCATGACGAGTGAGAAAGCAGGAAGTCGTTCTATGCGCATGGCCATGAAGATTAGTAGACTTTTAAGTAAATTATTATCGCAAACATTCAAAACTCGAAAGCGGAAATAAAATAATTCAGTCCATTACAAGTCTGGATTCAAACACGCTGATAAAAAAATACAGGAGTTTTAAAATATTTGAGTTTGTCTCCAGTTCTTGACACAGTGGTGAAAAATGATGATATCCATTACTCCTGGCCCTCTGTTCTCAACGGCACGTGTAGAGGATTTGAGTTACATGTTTCTTTGACACTGTTTTCCTAAATACCTTTGACGTGACCTGGATGATCTTTACTGTGGAGTTTCCCTATCCATGCCGGTTTGTCTCCGAGTAGCAGACAAAGAGCTGAGCCGTGCGTGCGTGAAACTTTCTGGTAGTGAGACACCGACAGAAGGACATCTCTGTCTTAGTGTCGACATTTTGTACCCGTAAAATGTACGACGAATATAAGCCTCCACTTGAATCCCCCAAGAAACAGGATCAAACACGTGATACTACCCACACAACAAACATCTCATCCATCTAGCAAACTCATCTGCATATTATTCTATCTATGTATGTATGTATGTATGTATGTATGTATGTATGTATGTATGTATGTATGTATGTATGTATGTATGTATTTATTCACACTGCAAATGGGTATATACCCGGTGGCAGTGGTAACTAATTATACTCAATAATAACAATTAATAATAATAATAATAATAATAATAATAATAATAATAATAATAATTTATAAGGGTACAGTACATCAGTTATTCATAGATTTCAAAAAGGCGTATGACTCGGTTAAGAGGGAAGTTTTATATAATATTCTTATTGAATTTGGTATTCCCAAGAAACTAGTTCGAATAATTAAAATGTGTCTTAGTGAAACTTACAGCAGAGTCCGTATAGGCCAGTTTCTATCTGATGCTTTTCCAATTCACTGCGGGCAAAAGCAGGGAGATGCACTATCACCTTTACTTTTTAACTTCGCTCTACAATATGCCATTAGGAAAGTTCAGGATAATAGACAGGGTTTGGAGGTGATGGGTTACATCAGCTTCTTGTCTATGCGGACGACGTGAATATGCTAGGAGAAAATCCACAAACTATTAGGGAAAACGCGGAAATTCTAGTTGAAGCAAGTAAAGCGATACGGTTGGAAGTAAATCCCGAAAAGACAAAGTATAATGATTATGTCTCGTGACCAGAATATTGTACGAAATGGAACTATAAAAATTGGAGATTTATCTTTCGAAGAGGTGGAAAAATTCAAATATCTTGGAGCAACAGTAAGAAATATAAATGACACTCGGGAGGAAATTAAACGCAGAATAAATATGGGAAATGCGTGTTATTATTCGGTTGAGAAGCTTTTGTCATCTAGTCTTCTGTCAAAAAATCTGAAAGTTAGAATTTATAAAACAGTTATATTACCGGTTGTTCTGTATGGTTGTGAAACTTGGACTCTCACTTTAGAGAGGAACAGAGATTAAGGGTGTTTGAGAATAAGGTTCTTAGGAAAATATTTGGGGCTAAGAGGGATGAAGTTACAGGAGAATGGAGAAAGTTACACAACGCAGAGCTGCACGCATTGTATTCTTCACCTGACATAATTAGGATCATAAAATCCAGACGTTTGAGATGGGCAGGACATGTAGCACGTATGGGCGAATCCAGAAATGCATATAGAGTGTTAGTTGGGAGGCCGGAGGGAAAAAGACCTTTGGGGAGGCCGAGACGTAGGTGGGAAGATAATATTAAAATGGATTTGAGGGAGGTGGGATATGATGGTAGAGACTGGATTAATCTTGCTCAGGATAGGGACCAATGGCGGGGTTATGTGAGGGCGGCAATGAACCTCCGGGTTCTTTAAAAGCTAGTAAGTTTTTTTTTTAAATAATAATAATAATAATAATAATAATAATAATAATAATAATAATAAATGGAAGCATCGTAAATTAAATGAAGCATGATCGCTTAAAATAACATTTAAAGTAAATCTAATTTGTATCTTAACCCTAAGTTCGAACTAAAACCCACGAGTATGATATGTTCATACCTGCACAAGTACCTTTCAGCAGTACACTTATTTCCCTGACAAGTTACTCACTGCACTGGAACTCGCTAACACTTCAAAAACATTTCACTGTTCAAAGACTTTGCACTGCCACTATAAACTATAAAACTTCACTGACAGAAAAACACTTCACTTACACAACACACTTCACCGACACAACAACTTCTTCACTGATACAACACTTCAATAACAAAATATCAATTACATCCTTTAACTAGTGTGTATAATATACTACCGTCTATTAGTATAGTCCTTAAACCTATTTATAAATACATTTTAGGTTGTTGGTAAAGCCTTTAGTAAGTCTGCGGATAAAGCATTCCAGTCCTGTCCGTCCTCTGTCTTCTTTCCCTCAATTTATATGAGTGGTCGTTTCTTGAAGAGTAATTTGGCGGCTGCAACCTATTTTTTATTTTTCTTCGGACCTCAACTTAAGTATGCCAGACATCAGTGTCATTCCTTTGTTTTTAACTTCTCCAATATCTTCTCTTAAAATTATATATGCCTGCCTGCCTGCCTGTCTACCTGCTTAACAGTTGGTCTACTAGAGATGAGCAAAACTAACTGCCGCTCTCGCTCGCTGTGTTCGTTGCACTTGTCTTTCTAGTCTCGACTCGTCATTCTCGTGCGCTTCGAGTCTTGCTCGTCGTTCTCAAAATAGTATTTGGTTGGCGTGGAAAGATTTCGTAACTTTGAATAACATACATCATTGAAATAAATAACATTATAATTGAGACAAAAAGACAAAACAGAACAGTATCTTAGTTATCAAAATGTTCTGGTTCTATTATAGTATATTTCCTACGGTTATATAGATAAAAGGAAACAATTCTCAAATAAATTTGCATTTCTAAGAAACATAAAACATAACATTAATATCTTTTTACTTGAGATTGCACACTTGATCTTAAACATATGAAAAGAAAACTCCTAGCCTAGTAATTAAATAAAGACTGGGGAATGTATTATTATACACTGAAAGGTAGAGATGATGTTTCAATTAGGCTACTTGATTGTTTATACATATATACAGTTGCCAAAGTAGATAAAGGTTCAGCCAGGTATAAACAATTATGACAATTCAAGACTGCTTGACTTCGGAACATCGGGAGTGATCAATCTTGAGTCTCTGAACACTCACAACCAGTTTTTACGTCAAGGACGCGACGTAATAAAACATTGTCGTGCGGGTTTTCGGTTTTGGGGGCGCTGTTAGTCTCACTTTCTCGATCGTTGTTCATCTCTACTGTCTACCTATCTGCCTGCGTGTCTGTCTTTCTATACGTGCACATAATCTAATCTGATCTATCGATTTGTATTTTTATTATTTTTCCTTCCGTTTTGCTTTCTTTCTTTTCTTTTTCCTTTTCTCCTTTTCCATTTGTACAGTCTTTCATCATTTATTATATTTGTTTTTCTATACTAAATGCTATTGTATCTTTGGCATTGTAACAATTAATTTCGTCTTCACTAATTCATTTTCGTTCTCAAGTTTATGATTACCTTTATCTCCATTCCAAAATTTTTGTAGTGATTGTTTTCATAACATTTTTATAACTATTGTTATGTATGCTTCATATTTTCTGTGTATTTTTGTTTTCCTCCGTCTCTTTTTGTCATTCATGTGATAATATTTGAACTCTGCCCTAATTTCTTCATTCGAATATATTGTAGGCTATACCTGTTTCGCAACATTTCTTACTTGTGTTCTTCCTTTTCGTGATTTCATTTTGTGGTAACTGTATTCAAGGTAATTTTATACTTCCGTTACGCAGCCGTGCCCTATTGAGGTAGTACAGTATTCACATTTTAACGATTTGGAATAGCCTATATTTATATTTCCATACACTTTCATTCCTTTCCTTTTTCTCGAATCTTTTACGCTTTCTTTGCGTATCATTATACGCTACATACTTTAATATGTACATGTTTTCCTACTACCTGCAACCATTTTCCATACCGACTGTGTTAATGGGGGGATATATTGTGACTGTGTATTCTCTTGTTGGCAACAGGTAAACCACATCTACATGCTTGCATCCCTCAAGACCCATTTTTCCTCATCTCAGTTCCTGTACCATAATGGACACGCACATTCTCTGTTTGTGCCACGTGGCTATTATTCTCATCCCACATTATTTCGTGTGGCGACGCCGTCTGTTTTATTCTTGTTCGCTATGTTATGATGATTATTATTATCCTTCGTGGGAATGGCGAACCCCAAGCTCTACGTCCTTCATAGTGAACTACAGTACCGTATTACTGTAGCCTTCGCTCAGGCACATTCTCAACCACGCGAATTGATTCTGCTAAGGTTCGATTTACTCACTTTCATCGCCTTCTTCGTTGAGTGCTCAGGTTTCAGTTGGACATCCCCCTGTTCGCTGTGTTTCTAGGTTTCAGTTAGGCATCCCCTTTTAAGTATATTGAGGTTTCAATTGGACATTCACGTGTTCCATGTGTATCCAGGCTTCAGTTGAGCACCCCCTTCTTCGATATGTACCCAAGTTTGAATTGAGCATCTCCTTGTTCGATGTGTATTCAGGTTTCAAATGAGCATTCCCTTGCTCGACGTGTATCCATGTTTCAGTTTGATTGGGCATCTCCTTGCTCGATGTGTATCCATGTTTCAATTTGATTGGGCATCCCTTGTTTTCGATGTGTATTCAGGTTTCAATTGGACATTTCTTTGTTCGATGTGTATCCAAGTTTCAATTGGGCATCCCTTTGTTCGGTGTGTATCCAGATTTCAACTGGGCATTCCTTTGTTCGGTGTGTTCAGGTTTCATTTGAGCATCCTCTATTCGATGTGTATCCATGTTTCATTTGGATATCCCTTTGTTCGATGTGTATGCATGTTTCAGTTGGATTGGGCATCCCCTTGTTCGGTGTGTTTGTAGGTTTCATTTGATCTTCCTGTTGGATATGTATACAGGTTTCAATTAGGCATCCCCTTGTTCGATATGTATGCAGGTTTCAATTGGACATGCCCATAGATCGTCCCCCTCCGCACGTCACCAACCAGTGATCGGAGAAATGTTATGAATATATATGAATGAAATGAAAATTCGTCCTAAAAATTGTGATTCTTATATTGTGTAGTGTGTGTAACAGCCACATTTATACCCGGCCAGAGAAATAGCTAATTTTTTGCCGTCATGTTTTTCATATGTGTCTGTGATACAGATTCAGATTGCAGTATATAAATATATATTGAAAATCGAGTCTTATGAACTTCTATTTCAAATAACTGTAAACCCGTGCAAGTAATTTGCTGGTGAACAGATATACGTATAAGTAATTAAGTATGAACGACGAATGATCTCAACATTCAGTATCCTAAGGTTATACTTGAGGTATATTGGTGAAGAAGTTGTTCGCAAATCATCCATGTGTTTGGTTGATAAAAACATGTGTAACGAAAATAATGTGGAATATGTATTATGTGTCTTTCTCGTGTTAAATTTTACCTTACCTGGTTAACATGTTTCAGCCTGTTATCAGTTTCGGTGTTAGTTGTTGGTTTAGGCATTCATGGTTAAATGTATGCGGTGTGATGTTTTTATGGCCTTTATCCGCTCTGACCTGTATTTGTATATTATATGATTCGTCTTATCTTCATTATACATCTTGATTACACAACTTTTAACGCTATGACACACGTAATATGTATTATATCTTTAACATGTTAACCAGGTACAGTAAAATTTAACACGAGAAAGACATAAAATATATATTCCGTGTGATATAGCGTTAAAAGTTGTGTAATCAAGATGTATAATGAAAATAATGTGTTCATAAGTTGGCGCAATGATTGTTAATAATTATGACAGTAATGCTTCTGATAGTGAAAGAAGCAAATTTATAACGCAGTTAAATGTAATTTTGTCAATTACATCGTGGGCTTCTTTAACGTAAACACTAAGGGCCCTATTGATAGACATTCTTAGCGCGGGCTTCCGATGGATTATCAGCGAACTAACGTTTTTCGTATTCATAAACCAGTGTTAGCGATATGATATGATATGAATCCTGTACAAGTAATCAGCCGATAGCCGGGGCTAGTAGCGCGGGCTAGCGAAATGTCTATGCATAGCACCCTAGCGGTTTAGTTCAGAAATGGATGGTTTTGAGTTATGACTTCCTTGTGAATATAAAACATGTATTTCTTCAGATGATATACAGGCCATATGTCTAACCTCTTTCATTATGATGTACAGCAGTGATCAGCAACCCGTGCTCTTTGTGCAAGAGCGCTCTCTGCTGCACCCGAGCAGTTTGCGAGAGCGGATCCAAAAACATTCGAGGGATAGATAGACTACTATGGCTAAACATTGAAGTATCTCTATCACCTGTGCTTTTTCTATTAAAGATCTACAGGGCTGTTTGCGATCTCTGATAACGAATTTGAAATTACATCATGTGCCTCAGGAATCACACCAACAGCTCATTTGCGGCGAGAGGTGACAGACCAGTTGTGAGAGTGCACGGTGTATCACAGTAGCAATGTCCAAGAAAATCGAGCCTTTTTGGGAAAGGTACATAACAACTCTTTCCGATGTCAAGTACAGTTACGTGAAAATCATAGGAGTCTGCAAAAAAGATGGTTTCGTTATTTCCAAGAAAGGCATCTTGTGTGTACCTAATAAGACTGGCAAAACTCGGATGGGTTTAATTCCAGAGTGGAAAAAGCAAGCAAATCCACCCCCTATCACAAGTTGCCGCACCCCACGATAAGATACAAAGATTTCATTCGAGCTTTACCAATCTTATTAAGTACACAGAAGATGCCTGTTTTGGAAATAACGAAACCTCGTTTATTGCAGGCTTCTTTTATTTTCACTTAATTATACTTGGTAGTGGAAAGGGTCGTAATGTACCCCTCCCAAAAAAGGCTCGATTTTCTTGGGAATTTCTGCTGTGAGTCGTCGTGGACTCTGACTATGAGATCACTCACTACTCGTCTGTCACCTCGCGCCACAGTTCAGCTGTCGTGTGACTCCTGACGCACATGATGTCATTCAAATTCGTTATCAGAGATCGGAAGCAACTTTGTAGGTTTAATTCTGAAAACCAAATTATGAGATGATAGATGAAATATATGGGCAATCAGCTTTTAGTTTTCGTAATTCAAGAAATATTTGAAAGACGAACATATTTTAAAATTGCTTTATAACAGTTTAATATATGCAAAATTTGAATTTGCTTCAATTATGTTGTCACCTTTATATAAAAATAATTATAAGGCCTAATTACCAAATGTAGAAAGAAATTCAGAACCGTTTTCTTAGATATTTGTATTTAAAAAAATAAATATGATAGTAATTAATAACAAATTCTTACTCGCATAATGCAATATTGAAGGAATTTAATTACGTAGGCCTCACTTCAATAACCTATAGGTAGAAGATTTGGCGCAGCAGTTATTCTTATATAAAATTGTTAATAGTGTAATTATTATGAATGAGGAACTATTACATCTTATTAATTTCAATGCAGTGAAAGGAAATTTAAGTGATATACGAAACTGCATATTTCCATTTTAATCAACAATATTGCTATTAAAATGCTCACCTTTAATTCAAATGTATAACTTATTTTTAATTCCCTATCTCTTAAAAATAACCTTCCGTTTTTTGGCTTATCATTACAACATAATCTATACAAAATTGCTTTGTGAACTTTTGTGCACGCCATTTGATTGAAACTTGTATTAAAATGTGTGATTTTACGTAGATATAATATTTTTCTTTGTTCTCAGACTTAATGGATTTATGTATTTTGTTTTGCATTATACAGCACAATTAGGCATAATTGGATTTATTTTTGTTGTTTGGCAAAATAAATAAGTTTTTATCTTACAGTGCTCAATCTGTTACAGTAATCTTCATAGAGCTTACATTCATTCACTTTGTGATTACTCTGATTGTATGGTACACGAAAGTTACTGCAAATACAAGGCTTTTAAAGTCAATTGTAAAAGAGTTAAAATCAAGCGAATGATTATTCAGATTCTCAATAAGCCAATTTCTGCAGCCTGTTTGGTAATATGTGCACTATAAATCTATAATATTGCTACGTCCCACCTTCAGACCGGCTTCAAGTTATTGCAAGTGTCTCCTTCCATCCTTCCAATATCTTTGAAATCTTGCTGGCTTGCTTGCTTGCTCGCTCGCGGGCTCACTGCCTGGAAAGAGCACCTGAGCTGATGACCATTGATATAGGACTTTAGAACTCCGGCTCATCATAATGATTTTTGACCTCATTTAAAAATTTGCTTTTGCTGTAATAATAATTAGAACTTGCAATTTGTGACTTATGGCCTTTTTATCTCGCAACGTATAATTGTGGCAAGTGATACAAATTTATTTCCAGAAAATTCTGACCAAATGTATGGTGAAGAAGAAATAGGCATTGATGTAACGTTGATATAACATAGACTTTTCGCGGAATTAAGGACAATTTATATAAAATCGCACTAGAAATCTTCACAGCTGTATTGAAAACCTCCTGGTTAATTCCAAGAAACGCTTTTTCAGAGTAATTTCTAGCAACCGTATCGACGCCACGCGACGCTTGCCGCAGTGCCACATAGCTGGAGAAGGCCACTTTGGAGGATCTCCATACCGCGCCCACAACACTGTCCTCGAAGTAACCCACCACATAATTGGCTGTTGTACACATGATTACGTTATTGCATCCCTGTATTTTTTCCACTGTTATAAACATTCCAGGAAGAGAAAGTATGTTGATGCTGCACAAACATGGAGTGCTATGACGAGGCAACACTGCTTGTTCTACAGCCTCTTAATCCTCCACAGAGTTCTTTAGCCGATCCTCTTCCAAGAGGTGGATAAACAAACATTAATACACAGGGATCCATATAAGGGAAGGGCAGGTTTCCTATAGGATACCCTCTGCTGAGCGAGATGCAGGGTCCATGAATGGCGGTGTGACGTCACGAGGAGACATTCTTGTGCTCGTGTTGCTAAGAAATTTCACTTCACTACGTCTGCAGACAGGTGATTGTGTACTCAAGCAGTTTGTGAAGACATATATTGCATCGATGCACCGTGTTTGTAGCTCTAGGTTTCATTATTTTGCTTACGGTCATGTGCATCAACGTCGCTTAGTATAACCACCGGTTAATATTGCACATAGCAAAATGTGACGTCACGAGGAGACATTCTTGTACTCGTATTGCTAAGAAATTTCACTTCACTACGTCTGCAGACAGGTGATTGTGTACTCAAGCAGTTTGTCAAGACATATATTCCATCGAATCACTGTGTTTGTAGCTCTAGGTTTCATTATTCTGCTTACGGCCATGTGCATCAACGTCGCTTAATATAACCACCGGTTAAAATTGCCTCCTAACCCCTGGTTAAGCATTTTTTACAGTTATCGACCTCTGTTATGATTTAAACAGGAAATTAACCTCGGTAATCCATATTCTAACGGTTGAAAGAGATAACCAGTGATCAGTGGGCCTAGTAGAACAAAATGGCAGCCAGGTCCATAGCTGATTATTTCGAAAACGATTATTATTATACTTCGATTGGGATAATGGTGAGCGTGAACTTTCATTGGTGGAAAGAGAATTCTTATGAGGAATTGGAAGAGAGAGAATTGATCAAAACGTACCATTATTTCTGCTGCAACGAATGGATCACTTGGATTTACCCACAAACAGTCCTATATTTTTCTCCAATGAATCGACTGCTTACATTACGATTATTTGCAGTTGATATTTTCAGTATTTTAAGAGGAAACATTCGAGTATCTCTTTTCTTACGTCGCAGGTTGAACGAAGAGAGATTATGTATACATCTTAGGATATTTTAGAGTTCCCTAGTAAAATTGGCGCTCTGGAGTGTACACACATTCCAACTAATCTCCTTCACCGTTTTCCTTCATAAATATTTGTCATTTTTAATATAACAATTTTAGATTCCCCATATTTAGATTTAGTAATGAAGTCTATCAATAGGCCTAATTCAGACATTAGAATATAACCATTATCACTTTCATCTTTTCATTTTGTATCATTTTAAACTAACAGCACTGAAAAACAAAGAAATTCAACATGAAAATGTAAGATACGTTTGTTTCGATGTAGAACGTAGTAATCACAGTCGTTTTTAGACGTTGACTATTATCTTCGCAGAGGTATGGATGCTTTCCTTTCGTCATTTTGTAGAAAGAGTGTACCATCGCATACTTTACCCTGGTTAAATGAGGTGTCAGTTAACCATGTGTAAGTAGACGATGATTATGAATTGTGCACAGAAATTAGGCCTATATTTTAACCATGGGTACTTTTTAACATGGTTTCGTAACCCATGGTTTTACTACATTTGTAGTTCACACTTGTGGAGTAACGGTTAGAACGTCTAGCCGCGAAACCAGGTGGCCCGGGTTCGATTCCCGGTCGGGGCAAGTTACCTGGTTGAGGTTTTTTCCGGGGTTTTCCCTCAACCCAATATGAGCAAATGCTGGGTAACTTTCGGTGTTGGACCCCGGACTCATTTCACCGGCATTATCACCTTCATCTCATTCAGACGCTAAATAACCTAAGCTGTTGATAAAGCGTCGTAAAATAACCTACTTAAAAAAAACTACATTTGTAACCGAAATTGATACACTTCGCCATTAGCCTTGAATTTTATATTTGGTCATGAAATATCTGATAAATTTTGATGGAGCCCAATCATTCAGAGAAGGGGATTTGTTTATTTTTGTAATAAGATTAAGTGAATTTATCATTATTATTATTATTATTATTATTACCTCTTCATCATCATCATCATCGTCGTCGTCATCTTTCTTCCATGTATTAGGCCTAGTTTTTTGCCCAAAGACAGGTCTTTCACTGCAAACCAAATATTGTCCACTCTTCCTTCTTTTACGCCATTATTATTATTATTATTATTATTATTATTATTATTATTATTACTATTATTACTATTACTATGTATTTTAATATTCACCGTACAAGTTCATTATTTTGACAAAGTTGTTTCAAGTTTTAAACATGTATTTGAATTGTTGAAGACAGTATCAACTTGAATGATTATAAACGATGCTCCATCCGTCACCTTGGCACTGAGGATAATGTATGCGCTTCCCATCCATCCAAGTGGTCCGTGTTTCGAATCCCGGAGTGGATAGTGGAAGATTTTTACCTTCTTTCCAGGGAACTGGGTGTTTGTCCCTTATCATGTGATGTCTCAGCGGTGGCCCTATGTCTGACTACACAGCCTGGGAGACCCGCATTGTGTGCGTGTCTAGTGTTGGTCAAATGACGATGATGATAATAATAATAATATTAATTAATAACAATATTAAACATCTATTATCACACAGTACATCTCACTTGACGATATGTGTCAGAGGAAGAACAATTATTGCTTCTATACACCTGCTTTCTGATTAGTGAAATATGTTACCAGTCAGCGATATAGGTATGTAATGGAGGGCAAAAGGAACTGGCCAATCTCCCTATTATCTCCTGACTGAGTTGCCTCATGAGTAATGCCTTATTGGTGTCACGAGGTTCCAACCTGTCTACGAATAGTTTACTAAACAATAATAATAATAATAGTAATAATCATAATAATAACAAAAATAAATTAATCACGTATTGTCACCAAATAAAGAAAAATGGGTAAGGAAGACTGGATTCCAGTCTCAGACCGTGTGAAAATATTAGCGACTGTATCAGGCAGGGGCGTCTTTACGATGATGGTGTGTACAATATTATTATTATTATTAATCTTAGTGGAGTTGAGAGTATTTCTGATACAAATTATGAAACTGATGACGTTGCAGTACTAACAGATAGCGAATAGGAGGCTGAGTGAAGGGTTAGTGTTTTTCATTTAGCACGTAAGTATGCGACTTGTTCTTAACATTCAAACCGACAGTGACGTTAGCCATGGCTAGAAATATATTGTCCAAATTTCACGAGAGGATCCCTGCGAGGGGAGTGTGGTCCTTGGGGGATAAGAGGAGAGTCAGCCAGTAACTCAGCGTTCTTGAAGGAGCAGGTGGATGGGGTGATGTCATTGGCCGGCTGGTACAAGCAAGGTTCAGACAATGGCCGGCCGGTTCCATGTCGGGGATAAGTTATAAGAGTGGGGGAAAAACTCGCATTCCTTGCTCGGGTCTTCTCGTGAAATACGGACTGTATAGCCGCCATTTCTTTAACGTGCCCTCTTTTCTAGCTCATAAAACTATTTCCTGTTTCACTGTTTCAAAATGTGGAAACGGTATATAGCCTACCTTTCTTTATGCTGTCTTGGGCAGGCGACTGGCATCGTGCTGAATCTACGACAGCGAGTCCCACTGTTTGTTCCTCGAATTTTGAATTTTTTAAAGAATATTCTATATTTGTCAAGGACCTTCAGGGTTATAACGTGGTAATAGAGTTCTAACATTTTAGTAAAGTTCTGCCTTATTGGAGACCTTCTTGTAGGTCTATATTCAAAGTGCAGGTGACACATTTTAAAATTTGTGTCTAAAGTTGTTGGTTGTCGGAGAGAATTATCGCATGAAAGATGAGTGTGTAATGGAATGCGTAAAATCAATATGAAGATGGAAGTTGCAGATGGCTCAGAAGAAGGCTATTTCGCTTTTAGGACCAATTTTAAAGGATTAATTAATTTCCTGCATTCGCAAATTCTCAGGCAGAGAAGAAGCTCAAGCATAAGTTATTGATGAAGTTATAATCAGTTCAGCGATCGTAAAAAAAAATCTCCGTGGTATCCAAGCAGCAGGCTTTCTTTCTCCAGTTCACGAACTTACGCCAAGTCCTATTTCCTTCGTGCTTGCTTCAGTACTTTTATTCAGAGATAGAATTACTAGCCTCTGACAGGCGTTTAATGTATGTCAAACAGAATGGCTAGTAAGCTAGTTTGTCCCCTTTCACTTTGATATCTTGGGTTGAAAACATTGGCATGTAGAAGAAAGAATTTGTATCGCACGAGGACTGCATTTTGACAGATTTTCAATGATAGTTCTGCTATATTTATTATTACTTTATTCTTATCCATAATTTATTTTCATCCATGCCATCAGTACAAAATATAGGGGAGAGTCGGGTAGTATCGGACATCGGGTAATATCGGACAGTGAGTTTCTTTCATCTACCACACGGTGATAGTACCTGATTGACATGGTTACGTTTCTGTGATGTCGCATAGAGAAACGTAACCATGTCATTCAGGTACTACCATATGGTGGTAGATGAAAGAAACGCACTGTCCGATATTACCCGATGTCCGATACTACCCGACTCTCCCTAACGTGGAACCGCTAACTTTTGCCGTATCTTGGACAAGATATCAGTAACAGCTAATCAAAACGTAAATTGTCACATAAGACGAATTTTTCAGGAGAGACAAAAAATACGTATTTTCCAAACTATTTGTAGTAGAAATATGAATAAAATTGTATTTAAAACTATGATGAATCAACCACATATCTCAATTTAAAAAAAATATAGAATTTATAACACTATTTAACATTGACCCATGTATTGTGGGGTCCCTATCACCACGGCATGGCACGTCCTCAGGTTGCGGATAGAGGACACGGCCTTCAGATATGGAGGGTAGCTGCGAATATATTGAATAAGCACTCGTGGACAGCCGATAAGGGTTGGTTCTCCATCTTGGGGGTTGGGCGAAGGGCTAATAACCCATCACTGTAAAAATCAACTTGTTATGAAACCATACATTAAGCGCAGAACTGCACGCATTATATTCTTCACCTGACATAATTAGGAACATTAAATCCAGACGTTTGAGATGGGCAGGGCATGTAGCACGTATGGGCGAATCTAGAAATGCATATAGAGTGTTAGTTGAGAAGCCGGAGGGAAAAAGACCTTTGGGAAGGTCGAGTCGTAGATGGGAGGATAATATTAAAATGGATTTGAGGGAGGTGGGATATGGTGATTGAGACTGGATTAATCTTGCACAGGATAGGGATCGATGGCGGGCTTATGTGAGGGCGGCAATGAACCTCCGGATTCCTTAAAAGCCATTTGTAAGTGAGTAAGTATTTAACTTTGACAATTTATTTATGTTTTGATACGGTTTGGTGGACATTTAACGAATTCATGCAATTGTTGCAATCTTATTTTAGCAAGGAAACGCGAATTTCTGCTCATTTTATGTTATGTTGGCGATTAATTTTTGTTGTATTGTCTGGATACTGTATAAACAAGGCCTGCACACGGTTTGCGCTCTCCGAGCCGGCTCACAGCTCATGAGCGGAATGCAGGTATTAGCTGCGCTCTGTATAAGGGTGGACTGGAAGAAGGGGTGATCTCGTACAAAATATACACAAAAGCAAGTACTATTACGAGGTTCATGAAATGAATTCCCGTTCATTGTTTGCAAAACTGTCTTGGACTTATTAATTAATACAGAAATACTTATTTTATAGAAATAATAGAAATTTTATACCTACTTAAATGTACAATATCATTTTCTTATATTTTTATTTATCAGTACATGAAAACGAGGTTTTATGCTGTTGGCAGTTGAAAGGAACAGTAGCCTACTGTTCGTAATGAAACATCAGTTACAGATGTTCGATGCCTGCCTTTATTAATGTTGATTATAGAAAACAGTTGCTCACAAATATAAATGTTGAGCCAAACATAGCAGTCATTTTCACAGCCAGCCTGTGTAGTCGTGGATGTTATTGCTAATGTTTAGTCTTGTAAAACTCAACCAGGCTAGTAGTATTATTCAAACGATCTTTAGCCCTTAGGCAACATTGAAGATCAATAGGTCCGAGCTGTAAATCGTTAAATGTTATGTTTTATTTAACGACGCTCGCAACTGCCGAGGTTATACTTAAATGCAATCGACCTGGCCCGGAATCGAACCCACAACCTCGGGCATAGAAGGCCAGCGCTATACCAACTGCGCCAACCAGGCTCACCTGTAACTTATATGACATTGTTTCAACCGGTGTTGAAGGAATTTATTATGATAACTTTAAACTTCTTTCCAATTAAGACAAGACTTTTAGTAGGTTATTTTAAGACACTTTATCAACAGCTTATGTTATTTAGCGTCTGAATGAGAAGAAGGTGATAATTCCGGTGAAATGAGTCCGGGGTCCAACACCGAAAGTTGCTCAGCGTTTGCTCATACTGGGTTGAGGGAAAACCCCGGAAAACTTCAACCAGGTAACTTGCCCCGACCGGGAATCGAACCCTGGCCACCTAGTTTCGCGGCTAGACGGGCTAACCGTTACTCCAGAGGTGTGGACCTTAAGACAAGATCTTGGAACCTAGAATTAAATTCATTTTGAATTTAAATTAATATTTGCACATAATCGTTTAACATGGCTTCATCACAAGCAGTTTCTATCGTTCGAAAGTAAGCCATATTACCTTCCCGAAACTGACTTACGAAAAGTGTAATTTTACGACTGAAATCCCGTAATGTATCCAACATATCAACACTGAGCTGGCCTTTTCCCTGAAGAGAGATATTTAAATTGTTGAAGATTAATATCTTTAGTATCTTTATGCCTGGACTCGTAATGACGCATTATGTTACGTTTCTTTCTACCTTTCAAAATGTTGTGGCAGATAAAGCACTGAGTATTTACTCCACCGGCTATGAAAAAATAAGCATTTTCCCATGTAACATTGAAAGAATTTGCCGGATCACCATTTTTCCGTCTTTTAGATTTCTTCATACTGTACTGTAGCAGTAGGTAAGCAACGTGAAACAGTTACTGAGAATACACACTGCACTCCACTAGATAGCTGAATGGTCATTTCGCTCTCCTCTACCTATAGCAAGTCTATGGCATTCTGACGTATCTTCCTCTCCATTTCGGCGAGCGGTAAACACCGCTCTCCCGCTCCGAAGGAGCGCGCGCGCTCGTTGAGCGCTGTTTGTGCAGGTATGGTATAAACTGTGCTGAAAGTGTCTTTTTTTAACTTCTGATGCCGGAATTTAAATAATTCTGTGACTAGGATTTAAATCCCAGAGTCCTCATTTTCGGACATTTTTACCGTGATAAAAACATACACTTTTATTACCCAATTTACCTTTTGATTAGTTGCTACTCACATAAGTGTGTAAAAATGGATGGAGCAGGTTGCGATTTGTTGAATTCTGATTGCACAGATGTGTAAAGAACACTGCCGTCTACCGGAAACCACTCCAAACTCAATTTTGACTGCAGGTGGACAATTTACGTTTTGATTGGTTGCTCCTCATATGTTCTAACGAACTACAAACCGAAAGGAATGGAAGAAGTATGTAGGCCTATAATGTCTGGAAACACACATGACTACTTTGGAAGAGTACAGTAGTACAACAAGATCGAGAAAAATGAGGCGAAGAGTAGGAAAAGAAGTAAACAAAAAAAAAAATAAAAGAGAAAAGATAGTCCTGGTAGAAAATTTAGACCAAAAGAAGAAAAAGAGATGATGATGAGATCGTACAATGATGAATAAGTTACTAGTTCGCCGCCTTGGATCTTTTGATAACGTATGCTCTTGTCATCCACGCGATTCGTGGTTTGATTCTCAGTGTAGCCAATGGAAGAGATTTATTTTCCTTCCACGGGACTGAATGTTCGTCCCTTGTCATGTTCTGCCCTGTGTTGTCCCAGCGGTGGTTCTATGCCGTACTGAACGCAAGGCCAGAGAGAACCGCATTAGGTACCTGTTTGGAGTTAGTCAAATGATTATACAGTATTCTCCCCTACACCGACTGTATTGGAAGTCGATACGAGAGATGAAAGCAAAACATGTTGAAGAATAAAAAATATGATATGCCTACTATTTTCCTAAGACTGCATTTACGAGGAGCATTTATTTCCAAAAATAAAAACTATTAAAGCTAATTGAAGCACATAATGCAGGATGATCTCTTTGGGTTGGATAAAATAGAAACACCGTAAAACATTTACTACTGAACTTTATTTGTTGAAACTTTGTGCATACAGCACTGAAAGATGGGAGATTCTTCAGAGCTCAACATGACCCCCATTGCGCACACTGCACAACTCATAACGGTGATTTAATTCAGCCCAGGGGTGATTTGTTGAAAAGCTTGAGTAATTTTTACTCTCAGATCATCAGTGTTCCTGGGTTTCTGTGAATAGAGAATGTCTTTAACAAAACCCAATACGAAGAAGTCAGGAGTGATTAGATCCGGGGAGTTTGGGTACCAAGTCAAGAGATAGCTGCTTCTCATACTGGGTTTCGTCTGCGACCTCCTGCGTGTTTTTTTAAACACAGAACCTGTTTCTACAAATGTTCGATACCACAACATTATGGATTCGTATTTAGATACATTACGCACACTATATTCACATCGAAATTCCCTTTGAACTCTTTTAACACTCTCAAATTTAGCTTTCCAAAGAATACATTGTGCCCTCTGTTGATTTGTATTAGCCATTTTAATCATCTACGATTTTCATTTGTCCTTTCAGATTATGCATTGTTGACTGTCATATATGGAAACACCCACCTTTCAATCATAATATAACCAGACTGTGTAATTGTAGGGCTGTTATTAATGTTATGTGACATCTCAGAAAACGTAACAGTAAATTATTTAAAAAGATTATATATCTACAAAAGTACTTATATTGGACGATTTTAAATTCACAAACAAACACAGTTTGTAATTTCATTGAGTACAATTAGACTACAGGATGTCCGACA